>NW_025726290.1:75000-77500 GCF_021461395.2 Schistocerca americana | reverse complement strand
ACTCTGCGACCTAGGATCCGAGCTCCGATGTGGGAGGGAAGTTGACTCAAAACATAGTCCACCGCAAAATTGAAAAGGAGGGGGGAGAGGGGGTCACCCTGACGCACACCCCTAGCCGGCTGCAGGGGCACGCCCACGTCGGCGCCGCCCGCTATCACCGTCGTGCTACCCTCGTAACACCTTTCGACGTACTCAATAAAGCAATCCGGCAGGCCATGAGCCCTCAGCACGGGGCGGAGGGCGGCATGGTCCACCGAATCGAACGCTTTAGAGACGTCGATCGATGCCACAAAAACAGAGCGACAGGAGCGGACTGCGTCGGTGAGAGCAGTGTCCAAGATGAAGGTGTTTTCCAACATCCCATCCCGGGGGATGAATGCCCGCTGACGTTCGTCCACAGCACATGCACGCATCAGGCGTGACGCGAGAACCTTGTGAAAGGTCCGCGCCAACACCGAGCAGACCGTAATGGGGCGAAAGTCAGCGGGGGATGTTGGTGCAGCCGTTTTGGGGAGAAGTGACGTCCGGGCGCGAAGCAGACGCTCGGGGAGGGCGCGGGCCAGGAGGAAGAGGTTCAAGAGTTTCACCAGGACTTCATGCGGCAGGCGCCGCAGCTCCGCTGGAGTCAGGCCGTCCGGCCCGGCTGCCGATCCCCTGGGCGGCAAGGCAGCAGCGACCTCCTCACGTGTGACCGGCCCCCATAGGCACTCAGGAGCGACAGGCTCCGAGTGCGGGAGAAGGCGGTCACGGATGAAGCCGGCGGTGGAGATCGGCTTCTTCGTGAAGAGGTCCGCCCAGAAGTCCAGCAGACCGGGGATGTCGGGTGGCGGCTGCAGCAGGGTGCCGTCCAGCAAGCCGCGCACGCAACGCGCACGCGACCTACGGAAGGCGTCCTGTGTCCGCGCGTATTCCCAGCGGCGCCGCTTGCGCTTCTGCAGCGGCGGGGCGGCAGGCGGCCGCTTGGGTGGTTGGCGCGGCCGCTGTGTCCTGGTGATCGACCTCTCCCCCCTGGACCCGACCGACGCAAGGGCATCCGGGAGCATGCCCAGGATGACATCGGGCGGCGTGCCCCGCCCCAGACCAATGACTCGATCCAGGGCAGAGAAACGCTGGGCGGAAGCAGGTAGCCCCGCCAGATGCTCCCAGATGGCGGCGTCAGTCGGCCCCTCCGGCGGCGGCCCGGTGGTGTCGGCCGCGAAGTCCTCGGCTGCGTCGACGGGCGGCGCAGCGGCCGCGCCCGCGTCAGGCAGCGAGCTCGCTGCTCCACGGCGGGACGCCGGCTCTTCACCCCGACCGATCTCAAGCGCCTCCATGAATTGGCGGACAAGCTGCTTGTGGGCAGCTTGCCGCCGTCGGCACTTGATTGCCTCAAGCGTTCGGTCGGGGAACATCCTGGTAAGTTCTTGATTTACAAAGAAGAACCGGGCGTCCCTCTCCAGGAACAGTTCGGCCTCTGCCTTGGCGAGCGACAGGACTTCTTCCTCCGTCCACCTCGCGCGATGCCTCTCCGTCACGATCTCAGCGTTGGCGGCCGCAGGGTGTTGGCGGCGGCGATGGACCCCGAGACCGTTCTTCGTGGTAAAAGTGCGGTGGCACTCACTGCAAGCAAAGGGAGCTACACAAACTATCGCATTTTCGTTACGGCCGGTTGGCCGGATAGGTGCTGGGGTAGCTGGGGTGGCACCTTCAGCGGAAGGGCCACCATCTCTTGTTTCTTGTCGGCTGCCCCCAACTATAAAGGGATAATGCGAGGGGGGGCTGGTAACCCCCCCAAGCCCCTGGTGCGGTCTTCCACTCTGCAAAAATCAGCGGGCCCACGAGAAGGGGAGAAGACCGCAGGAGAGGAGAGGCTAAGAGGGCTAGGCCCATGTATTGCGCATCACTCTCCCTGTAACTATAACCCAAGGAAGGCACCTCGCAGCAGCAGCACGACTACATCAAGACCGCACTTCGAAAAGCCAAGTCCGGATGCAGCCACCCCGCCGCCACTTGGCCACCTTAAGAGAGTCATAGTTACTCCCGCCGTTTACCCGCGCTTGCTTGAATTTCTTCACGTTGACATTCAGAGCACTGGGCAGAAATCACATTGCGTCAACACCCGCTAGGGCCATCGCAATGCTTTGTTTTAATTAGACAGTCGGATTCCCCCAGTCCGTGCCAGTTCTGAGTTGATCGTTGAATGGCGGCCGAAGAGAATCCGCGCACCCGCGCGCCCCCGGAGGAGCACGCTAAGGCGGACGCGGCCTCGCAGCAAGGAAGATCCGTGGGAGGCCAAGGCACGGGACCGAGCTCGGATCCTGCACGCAGGTTGAAGCACCGGGGCGCGAACGCCGCGCAGGCGCGCGCATCCTGCACCGCCGGCCAGCACGAGGCCAACCAACGGCGAGAGCAGACCACGCCCGCGCTAAACGCCCGCACTTACCGGCACCCCTACGGCACTCACCTCGCCCAGGCCCGGCACGTTAGCGCTGACCCACTTCCCGACCAAGCCCGACACGCC
>NW_025726290.1:65000-70000 GCF_021461395.2 Schistocerca americana | reverse complement strand
GCTGAGCAGCCGGCCGCCCGGGAGTGTGTCCCGGGGGCCCGCGCGAACACGCAAGCGTCCGCTCAATTATTCTGCAAACAGGAGGAGGCTGAGCTCCCCTGCACAATACACCTCGAAACCCTCTCAGGTCCCGGCGGCGCGCAGCGCCGTCCTAAGTACTTGGTCGGGTTCGAGAGAGGCGCAATCGCCCGGAGTTTGGCGAGTAGACGCTTTAGGTGCGACCACCCGTGCTCCCAACTGAGCTTGCCGCTGCCGACAGAGGCCCGGGAGCGTGCTGTCGTGGCATTGCCGGCGGGAGACAACACGCGCCACCTACGGTGACCGGCAGCTCCAACGCCAGCGCCACAGAAGGACAAAAGCCCCACTTGGGTGCCGAAGCGAACTCTCCCAGCACAGCGCACGCGCCAACACGTCCGCACAGCTGCGATACAAACCACCTGCGAGAACCGCAGAGGCGACCGAGCAGCAGACGGCGTCGCGGCGCCGAGCGCCGGGCGGCGGCGCATCCTCAGCGCACACAGTCCTCAATCGGACCAGCACACTGCAGATGTCCACCGCGCTTCGCACCGGGCCCGCGAGGACCTACTTTGGCCGCACGGCGCCGCGTGCAGGGTGCGCCGGCGCGCAGCTGCGCCGCCTGCCGCCTCCGTCGGCCGGCGCGCCTGCCACTGGCCGCCCCCACCAGCCGGCTGTAGCGCGTGCGCCCACGCACCGCGCGGCCAGCACGCCGGGAGGCCCCCCCTCACCGGCCGGGGACGGTCCCACCCAGCCACCGCCGCGTATCGCTTCACACCCAGATGCCATTCACGTTCGTGGGCATGGTGGGTATCGCTGGAACAACCGGTTGGTAGCTCAACCGATCGTCGCCATCACTGATTCACCTCTAGCGAGAACAACCGCACCACAACGGTTTACCAGTTGTTCATTTGCATAACGTCACCAGCAAACGTAGGCGTCCATCGCCATTTGCAAATTCAACGATTGTTGCATGCCTGTGTCAGGTGTCACGACACACTATGTCTGCCCACATACACGCAACAACATGTGCACGCTTCGCGAACACGTGGAAGGTGGCCCCCGTACGTATGCGATGTCCATTGCGCGAACGACTGTCAACCGGCCTCTGTCGCATGTCGCAGATGTGGAACGCAGTGCACCATGCTATCACGGTGTGTGAGAAGAGACGACTACGTCTGACAACACGCGCCACTACATCAACAGACGGCTCATGCTGATCGCCATCCAGGGCATACCACACTGCAATCCAGCTCTTATAGGGAGACGACACGTAGCTGAGTGCACAACATTTGGACCGCATGGTTCGCCGTTGTTGGCGCAGTCGTTGTACGGTCACATGTACCACGATGTATCATTCAGTACATGAGGACCAATGTGCAGTACAGTGTGTGATTTGGACGTACAACATCAGCGGACAGTTGACACAGGCCGTACCACAGCGTAGGCTAAGTGCTTCGCACATGCGAATGCCAATGAACAACTGCAAATGCCAATGAACAACTGCAAAGGGCATTGAGCATGTACGTCCTGCTGCCATCCACATTACAGTGTATAGCTGCAAGGTGTTTAACATGAAGCGATACACTGGGGACCGGGCAGTGCGAGTAGCAAACTATATTGCGGGGGTTGCAGTTAGGCAACACTACACTAATTTAACGCGTCGTATGACAATTACAGAGCAGGTTAAGGCCCAACGTGTGTTGGGTTAAGGCCCAACGTGTGTTGGGTTAAGGCCCAACGTGTGTTGGGTTAAGGCCCAACGTGTGTTGGGTTAAGGCCCAACGTGTGTTGGGTTAAGGCCCAACGTGTGTTGGGTTAAGGCCCAACGTGTGTTGGGTTAAGGCCCAACGTGTGTTGGGTTAAGGCCCAACGTGTGTTGGGTTAAGGCCCAACGTGTGTTGGGTTAAGGCCCAACGTGTGTTGGGTTAAGGCCCAACGTGTGTTGGGTTAAGGCCCAACGTGTGTTGGGTTACGTTAAGGGGCAATGTGGGTTACGTTAAGGGGCAATGTGGGTTACGTTAAGGGGCAATGTGGGTTACGTTACGGCGCAATATAGGTTACGTTACGGCGCAATATAGGTTACGTTAAGGCGCAATATCGGTTACGTTAAGGCGCAATACAGGTTACGTTAAGGCGCAATACAGGTTACGTTAAGGCGCAATACAGGTTACGTTAAGGCGCAATACAGGTTACGTTAAGGCGCAATACAGGTTACGTTAAGGCGCAATACAGGTTACGTTAAGGCGCAATACAGGTTACGTTAAGGCGCAATACAGGTTACGTTAAGGCGCAATACAGGTTACGTTAAGGCGCAATGCAGGTTACGTTAAGGCGCAATGCAGGTTACGTTAAGGCGCAATACAGGTTACGTTAAGGCGCAATACAGGTTACGTTAAGGCGCAATACAGGTTACGTTAAGGCGCAATACAGGTTACGTTAAGGCGCAATACAGGTTACGTTAAGGCGCAATACAGGTTACGTTAAGGCGCAATACAGGTTACGTTAAGGCGCAATACAGGTTACGTTAAGGCGCAATACAGGTTACGTTAAGGCGCAATACAGGTTACGTTAAGGCGCAATACAGGTTACGTTAAGGCGCAATACAGGTTACGTTAAGGCGCAATACAGGTTACGTTAAGGCGCAATACAGGTTACGTTAAGGCGCAATACAGGTTACGTTAAGGCGCAATACAGGTTACGTTAAGGCGCAATACAGGTTACGTTAAGGCGCAATACAGGTTACGTTAAGGCGCAATACAGGTTAGGTTAAGGCGCAATACAGGTTAGGTTAAGGCGCAATACAGGTTAGGTTAAGGTACGACATAGGTTAGGTTAAGGTACGACATAGGTTAGGTTAAGGTACGACATAGGTTAGGTTAAGGTACGACATAGGTTAGGTTAAGGTACGACATAGGTTAGGTTAAGGTACGACATAGGTTAGGTTAAGGTACGACATAGGTTAGGTTAAGGTACGACATAGGTTAGGTTAAGGTACGACATAGGTTAGGTTAAGGTACGACATAGGTTAGGTTAAGGTACGACATAGGTTAGGTTAAGGTACGACATAGGTTAGGTTAAGGTACGACATAGGTTAGGTTAAGGTACGACATAGGTTAGGTTAAGGTACGACATAGGTTAGGTTAAGGTACGACATAGGTTAGGTTAAGGTACGACATAGGTTAGGTTAAGGTACGACATAGGTTAGGTTAAGGTACGACATAGGTTAGGTTAAGGTACGACATAGGTTAGGTTAAGGTACGACATAGGTTAGGTTAAGGTACGACATAGGTTAGGTTAAGGTACGACATAGGTTAGGTTAAGGTACGACATAGGTTAGGTTAAGGTACGACATAGGTTAGGTTAAGGTACGACATAGGTTAGGTTAAGGTACGACATAGGTTAGGTTAAGGTACGACATAGGTTAGGTTAAGGTACGACATAGGTTAGGTTAAGGTACGACATAGGTTAGGTTAAGGTACGACATAGGTTAGGTTAAGGTACGACATAGGTTAGGTTAAGGTACGACATAGGTTAGGTTAAGGTACGACATAGGTTAGGTTACGGTACGACATAGGTTAGGTTACGGTACGACATAGGTTAGGTTACGGTACGACATAGGTTAGGTTACGGTACGACATAGGTTAGGTTACGGTACGACATAGGTTAGGTTACGGTACGACATAGGTTAGGTTACGGTACGACATAGGTTAGGTTACGGTACGACATAGGTTAGGTTACGGTACGACATAGGTTAGGTTACGGTACGATATAGGTTAGGTTACGGTACGATATAGGTTAGGTTAAGGTACACATTGTTGTAAGGAAAGGTTTAATGGGGGGCGGGGCGGGGCGGCCGGTTTGTTGATTGTGATTATAGTAAGTGGATGCCTGCGGCATCATCTGATTTGCCACGTCAGGATGCACCTTTGGCTCATGACAGGCGGCGCTCTCATTCCATGCTTGTGGCAGACCTGTGTCTTTCATTCCTGCCATTGTTTGTGTGCTGTGAGAGGAGGCAGTATTGTGATGTTGGGTGCACCCCTGTGTAGGACATGTGTGGGTGTTGGTGGCTTGGCTGAGCAATGGTGGTTGTCGGGTGGGTGGGATATTCTGTTTTCTGAGTGGACCTCCCAGTCTGGTTATGACAGTGTGGATTGTCTAATGTGGCGGAGAGGATGCACTGGGTGTTGTTCCATGCTGGTGCTTACATATTGTCTGTGTGCGTGTTACAGGCAGAGAGTAGTGCGTGATAAGGGTGTGTGGCTGACGTGTGGTTGTGATTGTGAGCAGAGTCTTTCAGCATGTATACGGACAGTTGTATACATTATCTGTATTCTGATGGCTCTATCTATTACTAATCAGCGCCGTGTATACGTTTAATCCGGTTCCAGTCGAAACTGTTGTATCTCTGTACATTAGTGACACGGCGAGCCCGCTATGTAGTTACTCGTCTCGGCAGCTTCCACCGGTGTATGGCAAATGATTATAAGGAATCAGTCTAGTCGTCAATACCGATGGTGTGACGTCACATGTCTGGGGTGGGGGACGCTGCGCCCTTCCGGTGGGTCATGGCCTAGAAAGACTCTTCCCACGCAGGGGGGCGTGGACTGTCATTGACTCTTCCAGGTAATATACTTGCCGTACGTTCTTGCGACTGCGAGTGCAACGCTCACCGGTACCGACATGGATGGAGCGCCTCCTAGCTGACCGCTCAGCATCGGCATTCGTACAGAGAGCAACGCGGTCGCGTCTCTAGCTCGTAACTGGTACAGCCCGCAGCTCATGTATAGGGACAGCGGGAATGTCGCATATTGGAGATAACTCTTCATGAAACGCATGTTATAGGGGTGGATTGCACATTGCGACTGCGGGAAAAGTCCGCCGTTCATCCGCTGGAGTTGCGAGTTGGGCGGTTGGAGTGGGGCGCAGGTGGAGTGATTGCCGGTCCACGATTTCGTGCGGCAGAGGCGCTGGCGTTGGGG
>NW_025726290.1:52500-60000 GCF_021461395.2 Schistocerca americana | reverse complement strand
GGGTAGTGGACCCTCCCAAACACCACATGCCACGACAGGCGGCAGCCTGCGGGGTTCGGTGCTGGACTCTTCCCTGTTCGCTCGCCGCTACTGGGGGAATCCTTGTTAGTTTCTTTTCCTCCGCTTAGTAATATGCTTAAATTCAGCGGGTAGTCTCGCCTGCTCTGAGGTCGTTGTACGAGGTGTCGCACGCCACACCGCCAGCCGGCTGTGCACGCTACCGAGTAAGTACCGGTATGCGAACCGCCAGGCGACGGGCGCGCATCGCACGTTTCAGGAGGCGCGGCCGGCCCCACAGGCGGCCGCGACGCTCCCAGGTCTGCGAAGCGGGGCAAACGCCGCGCGCTTCAGTATACGTAGCCGACCCTCAGCCAGACGTGGCCCGGGAACGGAATCCATGGACCGCAATGTGCGTTCGAAACGTCGATGTTCATGTGTCCTGCAGTTCACATGTCGACGCGCAATTTGCTGCGTTCTTCATCGACCCACGAGCCGAGTGATCCACCGTCCTGGGTGATCTTTTCTTAGTTTCCACTGTCTCTTTCAAGACAGTTGCATAGGCGGGACGTAGGCGTGTGGCGGCCCCTGTTCAAGCGTTCTGTGTCCAACGGCCTCACGGCCGATGGGCGTCGTACGGCTCCACACCGGAGCGGACAGGCAGTCGGGCGAAAGTCATTCAAAACCGGCGCCAGGCGCCAGGTGCCGCAGGCCAGCCGCTCCAGCGCTTCAGCGCTCGTACCACACAACATTGGCGTTAGTTTTGAGAAGCACGCGTGGTTCCGCACGCGGCGCACGGCTACTGCGAGCCGTACAGGTAGCGTGTTGCGCGACACGACACGCACATCGAACGACATGCAGTCTAGTCGGTAATGATCCTTCCGCAGGTTCACCTACGGAAACCTTGTTACGACTTTTACTTCCTCTAAATGATCAAGTTTGGTCATCTTTCCGGTAGCATCGGCAACGACAGAGTCAATGCCGCGTACCAGTCCGAAGACCTCACTAAATCATTCAATCGGTAGTAGCGACGGGCGGTGTGTACAAAGGGCAGGGACGTAATCAACGCGAGCTTATGACTCGCGCTTACTGGGAATTCCTCGTTCATGGGGAACAATTGCAAGCCCCAATCCCTAGCACGAAGGAGGTTCAGCGGGTTACCCCGACCTTTCGGCCTAGGAAGACACGCTGATTCCTTCAGTGTAGCGCGCGTGCGGCCCAGAACATCTAAGGGCATCACAGACCTGTTATTGCTCAATCTCGTGCGGCTAGAAGCCGCCTGTCCCTCTAAGAAGAAAAGTAATCGCTGACAGCACGAAGGATGTCACGCGACTAGTTAGCAGGCTAGAGTCTCGTTCGTTATCGGAATTAACCAGACAAATCGCTCCACCAACTAAGAACGGCCATGCACCACCACCCACCGAATCAAGAAAGAGCTATCAATCTGTCAATCCTTCCGGTGTCCGGGCCTGGTGAGGTTTCCCGTGTTGAGTCAAATTAAGCCGCAGGCTCCACTCCTGGTGGTGCCCTTCCGTCAATTCCTTTAAGTTTCAGCTTTGCAACCATACTTCCCCCGGAACCCAAAAGCTTTGGTTTCCCGGAGGCTGCCCGCCGAGTCATCGGAGGAACTGCGGCGGATCGCTGGCTGGCATCGTTTATGGTTAGAACTAGGGCGGTATCTGATCGCCTTCGAACCTCTAACTTTCGTTCTTGATTAATGAAAACATACTTGGCAAATGCTTTCGCTTCTGTTCGTCTTGCGACGATCCAAGAATTTCACCTCTAACGTCGCAATACGAATGCCCCCGCCTGTCCCTATTAATCATTACCTCGGGTTCCGAAAACCAACAAAATAGAACCGAGGTCCTATTCCATTATTCCATGCACACAGTATTCAGGCGGGCTTGCCTGCTTTAAGCACTCTAATTTGTTCAAAGTAAACGTGCCGGCCCACCGAGACACTCACTCAAGAGCACCCTGGTAGGATTGCAACGGGGTCCGCCTCGGGACGCACGAGCACGCACGAGGCGCGTCGCACGCCTTCGGCTCGCCCCACCGGCAGGACGTCCCACGATACATGCCAGTTAAACACCGACGGGCGGTGAACCAACAGCGTGGGACACAAATCCAACTACGAGCTTTTTAACCGCAACAACTTTAATATACGCTATTGGAGCTGGAATTACCGCGGCTGCTGGCACCAGACTTGCCCTCCAATAGATACTCGTTAAAGGATTTAAAGTGTACTCATTCCGATTACGGGGCCTCGGATGAGTCCCGTATCGTTATTTTTCGTCACTACCTCCCCGTGCCGGGAGTGGGTAATTTGCGCGCCTGCTGCCTTCCTTGGATGTGGTAGCCGTTTCTCAGGCTCCCTCTCCGGAATCGAACCCTGATTCCCCGTTACCCGTTACAACCATGGTAGGCGCAGAACCTACCATCGACAGTTGATAAGGCAGACATTTGAAAGATGCGTCGCCGGTACGAGGACCGTGCGATCAGCCCAAAGTTATTCAGAGTCACCAAGGCAAACGGACCGGACGAGCCGACCGATTGGTTTTGATCTAATAAAAGCGTCCCTTCCATCTCTGGTCGGGACTCTGTTTGCATGTATTAGCTCTAGAATTACCACAGTTATCCAAGTAACGTGGGTACGATCTAAGGAACCATAACTGATTTAATGAGCCATTCGCGGTTTCACCTTAATGCGGCTTGTACTGAGACATGCATGGCTTAATCTTTGAGACAAGCATATGACTACTGGCAGGATCAACCAGGGAGCTGCGTCAACTAGAGCTGAGCAGCCGGCCGCCCGGGAGTGTGTCCCGGGGGCCCGCGCGAACACGCAAGCGTCCGCTCAATTATTCTGCAAACAGGAGGAGGCTGAGCTCCCCTGCACAATACACCTCGAAACCCTCTCAGGTCCCGGCGGCGCGCAGCGCCGTCCTAAGTACTTGGTCGGGTTCGAGAGAGGCGCAATCGCCCGGAGTTTGGCGAGTAGACGCTTTAGGTGCGACCACCCGTGCTCCCAACTGAGCTTGCCGCTGCCGACAGAGGCCCGGGAGCGTGCTGTCGTGGCATTGCCGGCGGGAGACAACACGCGCCACCTACGGTGACCGGCAGCTCCAACGCCAGCGCCACAGAAGGACAAAAGCCCCACTTGGGTGCCGAAGCGAACTCTCCCAGCACAGCGCACGCGCCAACACGTCCGCACAGCTGCGATACAAACCACCTGCGAGAACCGCAGAGGCGACCGAGCAGCAGACGGCGTCGCGGCGCCGAGCGCCGGGCGGCGGCGCATCCTCAGCGCACACAGTCCTCAATCGGACCAGCACACTGCAGATGTCCACCGCGCTTCGCACCGGGCCCGCGAGGACCTACTTTGGCCGCACGGCGCCGCGTGCAGGGTGCGCCGGCGCGCAGCTGCGCCGCCTGCCGCCTCCGTCGGCCGGCGCGCCTGCCACTGGCCGCCCCCACCAGCCGGCTGTAGCGCGTGCGCCCACGCACCGCGCGGCCAGCACGCCGGGAGGCCCCCCCTCACCGGCCGGGGACGGTCCCACCCAGCCACCGCCGCGTATCGCTTCACACCCAGATGCCATTCACGTTCGTGGGCATGGTGGGTATCGCTGGAACAACCGGTTGGTAGCTCAACCGATCGTCGCCATCACTGATTCACCTCTAGCGAGAACAACCGCACCACAACGGTTTACCAGTTGTTCATTTGCATAACGTCACCAGCAAACGTAGGCGTCCATCGCCATTTGCAAATTCAACGATTGTTGCATGCCTGTGTCAGGTGTCACGACACACTATGTCTGCCCACATACACGCAACAACATGTGCACGCTTCGCGAACACGTGGAAGGTGGCCCCCGTACGTATGCGATGTCCATTGCGCGAACGACTGTCAACCGGCCTCTGTCGCATGTCGCAGATGTGGAACGCAGTGCACCATGCTATCACGGTGTGTGAGAAGAGACGACTACGTCTGACAACACGCGCCACTACATCAACAGACGGCTCATGCTGATCGCCATCCAGGGCATACCACACTGCAATCCAGCTCTTATAGGGAGACGACACGTAGCTGAGTGCACAACATTTGGACCGCATGGTTCGCCGTTGTTGGCGCAGTCGTTGTACGGTCACATGTACCACGATGTATCATTCAGTACATGAGGACCAATGTGCAGTACAGTGTGTGATTTGGACGTACAACATCAGCGGACAGTTGACACAGGCCGTACCACAGCGTAGGCTAAGTGCTTCGCACATGCGAATGCCAATGAACAACTGCAAATGCCAATGAACAACTGCAAAGGGCATTGAGCATGTACGTCCTGCTGCCATCCACATTACAGTGTATAGCTGCAAGGTGTTTAACATGAAGCGATACACTGGGGACCGGGCAGTGCGAGTAGCAAACTATATTGCGGGGGTTGCAGTTAGGCAACACTACACTAATTTAACGCGTCGTATGACAATTACAGAGCAGGTTAAGGCCCAACGTGTGTTGGGTTAAGGCCCAACGTGTGTTGGGTTAAGGCCCAACGTGTGTTGGGTTAAGGCCCAACGTGTGTTGGGTTAAGGCCCAACGTGTGTTGGGTTAAGGCCCAACGTGTGTTGGGTTAAGGCCCAACGTGTGTTGGGTTAAGGCCCAACGTGTGTTGGGTTAAGGCCCAACGTGTGTTGGGTTAAGGCCCAACGTGTGTTGGGTTAAGGCCCAACGTGTGTTGGGTTAAGGCCCAACGTGTGTTGGGTTACGTTAAGGGGCAATGTGGGTTACGTTAAGGGGCAATGTGGGTTACGTTAAGGGGCAATGTGGGTTACGTTACGGCGCAATATAGGTTACGTTACGGCGCAATATAGGTTACGTTAAGGCGCAATATCGGTTACGTTAAGGCGCAATACAGGTTACGTTAAGGCGCAATACAGGTTACGTTAAGGCGCAATACAGGTTACGTTAAGGCGCAATACAGGTTACGTTAAGGCGCAATACAGGTTACGTTAAGGCGCAATACAGGTTACGTTAAGGCGCAATACAGGTTACGTTAAGGCGCAATACAGGTTACGTTAAGGCGCAATGCAGGTTACGTTAAGGCGCAATGCAGGTTACGTTAAGGCGCAATACAGGTTACGTTAAGGCGCAATACAGGTTACGTTAAGGCGCAATACAGGTTACGTTAAGGCGCAATACAGGTTACGTTAAGGCGCAATACAGGTTACGTTAAGGCGCAATACAGGTTACGTTAAGGCGCAATACAGGTTACGTTAAGGCGCAATACAGGTTACGTTAAGGCGCAATACAGGTTACGTTAAGGCGCAATACAGGTTACGTTAAGGCGCAATACAGGTTACGTTAAGGCGCAATACAGGTTACGTTAAGGCGCAATACAGGTTACGTTAAGGCGCAATACAGGTTACGTTAAGGCGCAATACAGGTTACGTTAAGGCGCAATACAGGTTACGTTAAGGCGCAATACAGGTTACGTTAAGGCGCAATACAGGTTACGTTAAGGCGCAATACAGGTTAGGTTAAGGCGCAATACAGGTTAGGTTAAGGCGCAATACAGGTTAGGTTAAGGTACGACATAGGTTAGGTTAAGGTACGACATAGGTTAGGTTAAGGTACGACATAGGTTAGGTTAAGGTACGACATAGGTTAGGTTAAGGTACGACATAGGTTAGGTTAAGGTACGACATAGGTTAGGTTAAGGTACGACATAGGTTAGGTTAAGGTACGACATAGGTTAGGTTAAGGTACGACATAGGTTAGGTTAAGGTACGACATAGGTTAGGTTAAGGTACGACATAGGTTAGGTTAAGGTACGACATAGGTTAGGTTAAGGTACGACATAGGTTAGGTTAAGGTACGACATAGGTTAGGTTAAGGTACGACATAGGTTAGGTTAAGGTACGACATAGGTTAGGTTAAGGTACGACATAGGTTAGGTTAAGGTACGACATAGGTTAGGTTAAGGTACGACATAGGTTAGGTTAAGGTACGACATAGGTTAGGTTAAGGTACGACATAGGTTAGGTTAAGGTACGACATAGGTTAGGTTAAGGTACGACATAGGTTAGGTTAAGGTACGACATAGGTTAGGTTAAGGTACGACATAGGTTAGGTTAAGGTACGACATAGGTTAGGTTAAGGTACGACATAGGTTAGGTTAAGGTACGACATAGGTTAGGTTAAGGTACGACATAGGTTAGGTTAAGGTACGACATAGGTTAGGTTAAGGTACGACATAGGTTAGGTTACGGTACGACATAGGTTAGGTTACGGTACGACATAGGTTAGGTTACGGTACGACATAGGTTAGGTTACGGTACGACATAGGTTAGGTTACGGTACGACATAGGTTAGGTTACGGTACGACATAGGTTAGGTTACGGTACGACATAGGTTAGGTTACGGTACGACATAGGTTAGGTTACGGTACGACATAGGTTAGGTTACGGTACGACATAGGTTAGGTTACGGTACGATATAGGTTAGGTTACGGTACGATATAGGTTAGGTTAAGGTACACATTGTTGTAAGGAAAGGTTTAATGGGGGGCGGGGCGGGGCGGCCGGTTTGTTGATTGTGATTATAGTAAGTGGATGCCTGCGGCATCATCTGATTTGCCACGTCAGGATGCACCTTTGGCTCATGACAGGCGGCGCTCTCATTCCATGCTTGTGGCAGACCTGTGTCTTTCATTCCTGCCATTGTTTGTGTGCTGTGAGAGGAGGCAGTATTGTGATGTTGGGTGCACCCCTGTGTAGGACATGTGTGGGTGTTGGTGGCTTGGCTGAGCAATGGTGGTTGTCGGGTGGGTGGGATATTCTGTTTTCTGAGTGGACCTCCCAGTCTGGTTATGACAGTGTGGATTGTCTAATGTGGCGGAGAGGATGCACTGGGTGTTGTTCCATGCTGGTGCTTACATATTGTCTGTGTGCGTGTTACAGGCAGAGAGTAGTGCGTGATAAGGGTGTGTGGCTGACGTGTGGTTGTGATTGTGAGCAGAGTCTTTCAGCATGTATACGGACAGTTGTATACATTATCTGTATTCTGATGGCTCTATCTATTACTAATCAGCGCCGTGTATACGTTTAATCCGGTTCCAGTCGAAACTGTTGTATCTCTGTACATTAGTGACACGGCGAGCCCGCTATGTAGTTACTCGTCTCGGCAGCTTCCACCGGTGTATGGCAAATGATTATAAGGAATCAGTCTAGTCGTCAATACCGATGGTGTGACGTCACATGTCTGGGGTGGGGGACGCTGCGCCCTTCCGGTGGGTCATGGCCTAGAAAGACTCTTCCCACGCAGGGGGGCGTGGACTGTCATTGACTCTTCCAGGTAATATACTTGCCGTACGTTCTTGCGACTGCGAGTGCAACGCTCACCGGTACCGACATGGATGGAGCGCCTCCTAGCTGACCGCTCAGCATCGGCATTCGTACAGAGAGCAACGCGGTCGCGTCTCTAGCTCGTAACTGGTACAGCCCGCA
>NW_025726290.1:40000-45000 GCF_021461395.2 Schistocerca americana | reverse complement strand
TACCTCCCCGTGCCGGGAGTGGGTAATTTGCGCGCCTGCTGCCTTCCTTGGATGTGGTAGCCGTTTCTCAGGCTCCCTCTCCGGAATCGAACCCTGATTCCCCGTTACCCGTTACAACCATGGTAGGCGCAGAACCTACCATCGACAGTTGATAAGGCAGACATTTGAAAGATGCGTCGCCGGTACGAGGACCGTGCGATCAGCCCAAAGTTATTCAGAGTCACCAAGGCAAACGGACCGGACGAGCCGACCGATTGGTTTTGATCTAATAAAAGCGTCCCTTCCATCTCTGGTCGGGACTCTGTTTGCATGTATTAGCTCTAGAATTACCACAGTTATCCAAGTAACGTGGGTACGATCTAAGGAACCATAACTGATTTAATGAGCCATTCGCGGTTTCACCTTAATGCGGCTTGTACTGAGACATGCATGGCTTAATCTTTGAGACAAGCATATGACTACTGGCAGGATCAACCAGGGAGCTGCGTCAACTAGAGCTGAGCAGCCGGCCGCCCGGGAGTGTGTCCCGGGGGCCCGCGCGAACACGCAAGCGTCCGCTCAATTATTCTGCAAACAGGAGGAGGCTGAGCTCCCCTGCACAATACACCTCGAAACCCTCTCAGGTCCCGGCGGCGCGCAGCGCCGTCCTAAGTACTTGGTCGGGTTCGAGAGAGGCGCAATCGCCCGGAGTTTGGCGAGTAGACGCTTTATGTGCGACCACCCGTGCTCCCAACTGAGCTTGCCGCTGCCGACAGAGGCCCGGGAGCGTGCTGTCGTGGCATTGCCGGCGGGAGACAACACGCGCCACCTACGGTGACCGGCAGCTCCAACGCCAGCGCCACAGAAGGACAAAAGCCCCACTTGGGTGCCGAAGCGAACTCTCCCAGCACAGCGCACGCGCCAACACGTCCGCACAGCTGCGATACAAACCACCTGCGAGAACCGCAGAGGCGACCGAGCAGCAGACGGCGTCGCGGCGCCGAGCGCCGGGCGGCGGCGCATCCTCAGCGCACACAGTCCTCAATCGGACCAGCACACTGCAGATGTCCACCGCGCTTCGCACCGGGCCCGCGAGGACCTACTTTGGCCGCACGGCGCCGCGTGCAGGGTGCGCCGGCGCGCAGCTGCGCCGCCTGCCGCCTCCGTCGGCCGGCGCGCCTGCCACTGGCCGCCCCCACCAGCCGGCTGTAGCGCGTGCGCCCACGCACCGCGCGGCCAGCACGCCGGGAGGCCCCCCCTCACCGGCCGGGGACGGTCCCACCCAGCCACCGCCGCGTATCGCTTCACACCCAGATGCCATTCACGTTCGTGGGCATGGTGGGTATCGCTGGAACAACCGGTTGGTAGCTCAACCGATCGTCGCCATCACTGATTCACCTCTAGCGAGAACAACCGCACCACAACGGTTTACCAGTTGTTCATTTGCATAACGTCACCAGCAAACGTAGGCGTCCATCGCCATTTGCAAATTCAACGATTGTTGCATGCCTGTGTCAGGTGTCACGACACACTATGTCTGCCCACATACACGCAACAACATGTGCACGCTTCGCGAACACGTGGAAGGTGGCCCCCGTACGTATGCGATGTCCATTGCGCGAACGACTGTCAACCGGCCTCTGTCGCATGTCGCAGATGTGGAACGCAGTGCACCATGCTATCACGGTGTGTGAGAAGAGACGACTACGTCTGACAACACGCGCCACTACATCAACAGACGGCTCATGCTGATCGCCATCCAGGGCATACCACACTGCAATCCAGCTCTTATAGGGAGACGACACGTAGCTGAGTGCACAACATTTGGACCGCATGGTTCGCCGTTGTTGGCGCAGTCGTTGTACGGTCACATGTACCACGATGTATCATTCAGTACATGAGGACCAATGTGCAGTACAGTGTGTGATTTGGACGTACAACATCAGCGGACAGTTGACACAGGCCGTACCACAGCGTAGGCTAAGTGCTTCGCACATGCGAATGCCAATGAACAACTGCAAATGCCAATGAACAACTGCAAAGGGCATTGAGCATGTACGTCCTGCTGCCATCCACATTACAGTGTATAGCTGCAAGGTGTTTAACATGAAGCGATACACTGGGGACCGGGCAGTGCGAGTAGCAAACTATATTGCGGGGGTTGCAGTTAGGCAACACTACACTAATTTAACGCGTCGTATGACAATTACAGAGCAGGTTAAGGCCCAACGTGTGTTGGGTTAAGGCCCAACGTGTGTTGGGTTAAGGCCCAACGTGTGTTGGGTTAAGGCCCAACGTGTGTTGGGTTAAGGCCCAACGTGTGTTGGGTTAAGGCCCAACGTGTGTTGGGTTAAGGCCCAACGTGTGTTGGGTTAAGGCCCAACGTGTGTTGGGTTAAGGCCCAACGTGTGTTGGGTTAAGGCCCAACGTGTGTTGGGTTAAGGCCCAACGTGTGTTGGGTTAAGGCCCAACGTGTGTTGGGTTAAGGCCCAACGTGTGTTGGGTTACGTTAAGGGGCAATGTGGGTTACGTTAAGGGGCAATGTGGGTTACGTTAAGGGGCAATGTGGGTTACGTTACGGCGCAATATAGGTTACGTTACGGCGCAATATAGGTTACGTTAAGGCGCAATACAGGTTACGTTAAGGCGCAATACAGGTTACGTTAAGGCGCAATACAGGTTACGTTAAGGCGCAATACAGGTTACGTTAAGGCGCAATACAGGTTACGTTAAGGCGCAATACAGGTTACGTTAAGGCGCAATACAGGTTACGTTAAGGCGCAATACAGGTTACGTTAAGGCGCAATACAGGTTACGTTAAGGCGCAATGCAGGTTACGTTAAGGCGCAATGCAGGTTACGTTAAGGCGCAATACAGGTTACGTTAAGGCGCAATACAGGTTACGTTAAGGCGCAATACAGGTTACGTTAAGGCGCAATACAGGTTACGTTAAGGCGCAATACAGGTTACGTTAAGGCGCAATACAGGTTACGTTAAGGCGCAATACAGGTTACGTTAAGGCGCAATACAGGTTACGTTAAGGCGCAATACAGGTTACGTTAAGGCGCAATACAGGTTACGTTAAGGCGCAATACAGGTTACGTTAAGGCGCAATACAGGTTACGTTAAGGCGCAATACAGGTTACGTTAAGGCGCAATACAGGTTACGTTAAGGCGCAATACAGGTTACGTTAAGGCGCAATACAGGTTACGTTAAGGCGCAATACAGGTTACGTTAAGGCGCAATACAGGTTACGTTAAGGCGCAATACAGGTTACGTTAAGGCGCAATACAGGTTACGTTAAGGCGCAATACAGGTTAGGTTAAGGCGCAATACAGGTTAGGTTAAGGTACGACATAGGTTAGGTTAAGGTACGACATAGGTTAGGTTAAGGTACGACATAGGTTAGGTTAAGGTACGACATAGGTTAGGTTAAGGTACGACATAGGTTAGGTTAAGGTACGACATAGGTTAGGTTAAGGTACGACATAGGTTAGGTTAAGGTACGACATAGGTTAGGTTAAGGTACGACATAGGTTAGGTTAAGGTACGACATAGGTTAGGTTAAGGTACGACATAGGTTAGGTTAAGGTACGACATAGGTTAGGTTAAGGTACGACATAGGTTAGGTTAAGGTACGACATAGGTTAGGTTAAGGTACGACATAGGTTAGGTTAAGGTACGACATAGGTTAGGTTAAGGTACGACATAGGTTAGGTTAAGGTACGACATAGGTTAGGTTAAGGTACGACATAGGTTAGGTTAAGGTACGACATAGGTTAGGTTAAGGTACGACATAGGTTAGGTTAAGGTACGACATAGGTTAGGTTAAGGTACGACATAGGTTAGGTTAAGGTACGACATAGGTTAGGTTAAGGTACGACATAGGTTAGGTTAAGGTACGACATAGGTTAGGTTAAGGTACGACATAGGTTAGGTTAAGGTACGACATAGGTTAGGTTAAGGTACGACATAGGTTAGGTTACGGTACGACATAGGTTAGGTTACGGTACGACATAGGTTAGGTTACGGTACGACATAGGTTAGGTTACGGTACGACATAGGTTAGGTTACGGTACGACATAGGTTAGGTTACGGTACGACATAGGTTAGGTTACGGTACGACATAGGTTAGGTTACGGTACGACATAGGTTAGGTTACGGTACGACATAGGTTAGGTTACGGTACGACATAGGTTAGGTTACGGTACGATATAGGTTAGGTTACGGTACGATATAGGTTAGGTTAAGGTACACATTGTTGTAAGGAAAGGTTTAATGGGGGGCGGGGCGGGGCGGCCGGTTTGTTGATTGTGATTATAGTAAGTGGATGCCTGCGGCATCATCTGATTTGCCACGTCAGGATGCACCTTTGGCTCATGACAGGCGGCGCTCTCATTCCATGCTTGTGGCAGACCTGTGTCTTTCATTCCTGCCATTGTTTGTGTGCTGTGAGAGGAGGCAGTATTGTGATGTTGGGTGCACCCCTGTGTAGGACATGTGTGGGTGTTGGTGGCTTGGCTGAGCAATGGTGGTTGTCGGGTGGGTGGGATATTCTGTTTTCTGAGTGGACCTCCCAGTCTGGTTATGACAGTGTGGATTGTCTAATGTGGCGGAGAGGATGCACTGGGTGTTGTTCCATGCTGGTGCTTACATATTGTCTGTGTGCGTGTTACAGGCAGAGAGTAGTGCGTGATAAGGGTGTGTGGCTGACGTGTGGTTGTGATTGTGAGCAGAGTCTTTCAGCATGTATACGGACAGTTGTATACATTATCTGTATTCTGATGGCTCTATCTATTACTAATCAGCGCCGTGTATACGTTTAATCCGGTTCCAGTCGAAACTGTTGTATCTCTGTACATTAGTGACACGGCGAGCCCGCTATGTAGTTACTCGTCTCGGCAGCTTCCACCGGTGTATGGCAAATGATTATAAGGAATCAGTCTAGTCGTCAATACCGA
This sequence comes from Schistocerca americana, assembly GCF_021461395.2. Taxonomy (NCBI): domain Eukaryota; kingdom Metazoa; phylum Arthropoda; class Insecta; order Orthoptera; family Acrididae; genus Schistocerca; species Schistocerca americana. Next base: position 40,059 of record NW_025726290.1, on the reverse strand, counting down.
TGGTGTGACGTCACATGTCTGGGGTGGGGGACGCTGCGCCCTTCCGGTGGGTCATGGCC
>NW_025726290.1:27500-32500 GCF_021461395.2 Schistocerca americana | reverse complement strand
CGACGGGCGGTGAACCAACAGCGTGGGACACAAATCCAACTACGAGCTTTTTAACCGCAACAACTTTAATATACGCTATTGGAGCTGGAATTACCGCGGCTGCTGGCACCAGACTTGCCCTCCAATAGATACTCGTTAAAGGATTTAAAGTGTACTCATTCCGATTACGGGGCCTCGGATGAGTCCCGTATCGTTATTTTTCGTCACTACCTCCCCGTGCCGGGAGTGGGTAATTTGCGCGCCTGCTGCCTTCCTTGGATGTGGTAGCCGTTTCTCAGGCTCCCTCTCCGGAATCGAACCCTGATTCCCCGTTACCCGTTACAACCATGGTAGGCGCAGAACCTACCATCGACAGTTGATAAGGCAGACATTTGAAAGATGCGTCGCCGGTACGAGGACCGTGCGATCAGCCCAAAGTTATTCAGAGTCACCAAGGCAAACGGACCGGACGAGCCGACCGATTGGTTTTGATCTAATAAAAGCGTCCCTTCCATCTCTGGTCGGGACTCTGTTTGCATGTATTAGCTCTAGAATTACCACAGTTATCCAAGTAACGTGGGTACGATCTAAGGAACCATAACTGATTTAATGAGCCATTCGCGGTTTCACCTTAATGCGGCTTGTACTGAGACATGCATGGCTTAATCTTTGAGACAAGCATATGACTACTGGCAGGATCAACCAGGGAGCTGCGTCAACTAGAGCTGAGCAGCCGGCCGCCCGGGAGTGTGTCCCGGGGGCCCGCGCGAACACGCAAGCGTCCGCTCAATTATTCTGCAAACAGGAGGAGGCTGAGCTCCCCTGCACAATACACCTCGAAACCCTCTCAGGTCCCGGCGGCGCGCAGCGCCGTCCTAAGTACTTGGTCGGGTTCGAGAGAGGCGCAATCGCCCGGAGTTTGGCGAGTAGACGCTTTAGGTGCGACCACCCGTGCTCCCAACTGAGCTTGCCGCTGCCGACAGAGGCCCGGGAGCGTGCTGTCGTGGCATTGCCGGCGGGAGACAACACGCGCCACCTACGGTGACCGGCAGCTCCAACGCCAGCGCCACAGAAGGACAAAAGCCCCACTTGGGTGCCGAAGCGAACTCTCCCAGCACAGCGCACGCGCCAACACGTCCGCACAGCTGCGATACAAACCACCTGCGAGAACCGCAGAGGCGACCGAGCAGCAGACGGCGTCGCGGCGCCGAGCGCCGGGCGGCGGCGCATCCTCAGCGCACACAGTCCTCAATCGGACCAGCACACTGCAGATGTCCACCGCGCTTCGCACCGGGCCCGCGAGGACCTACTTTGGCCGCACGGCGCCGCGTGCAGGGTGCGCCGGCGCGCAGCTGCGCCGCCTGCCGCCTCCGTCGGCCGGCGCGCCTGCCACTGGCCGCCCCCACCAGCCGGCTGTAGCGCGTGCGCCCACGCACCGCGCGGCCAGCACGCCGGGAGGCCCCCCCTCACCGGCCGGGGACGGTCCCACCCAGCCACCGCCGCGTATCGCTTCACACCCAGATGCCATTCACGTTCGTGGGCATGGTGGGTATCGCTGGAACAACCGGTTGGTAGCTCAACCGATCGTCGCCATCACTGATTCACCTCTAGCGAGAACAACCGCACCACAACGGTTTACCAGTTGTTCATTTGCATAACGTCACCAGCAAACGTAGGCGTCCATCGCCATTTGCAAATTCAACGATTGTTGCATGCCTGTGTCAGGTGTCACGACACACTATGTCTGCCCACATACACGCAACAACATGTGCACGCTTCGCGAACACGTGGAAGGTGGCCCCCGTACGTATGCGATGTCCATTGCGCGAACGACTGTCAACCGGCCTCTGTCGCATGTCGCAGATGTGGAACGCAGTGCACCATGCTATCACGGTGTGTGAGAAGAGACGACTACGTCTGACAACACGCGCCACTACATCAACAGACGGCTCATGCTGATCGCCATCCAGGGCATACCACACTGCAATCCAGCTCTTATAGGGAGACGACACGTAGCTGAGTGCACAACATTTGGACCGCATGGTTCGCCGTTGTTGGCGCAGTCGTTGTACGGTCACATGTACCACGATGTATCATTCAGTACATGAGGACCAATGTGCAGTACAGTGTGTGATTTGGACGTACAACATCAGCGGACAGTTGACACAGGCCGTACCACAGCGTAGGCTAAGTGCTTCGCACATGCGAATGCCAATGAACAACTGCAAATGCCAATGAACAACTGCAAAGGGCATTGAGCATGTACGTCCTGCTGCCATCCACATTACAGTGTATAGCTGCAAGGTGTTTAACATGAAGCGATACACTGGGGACCGGGCAGTGCGAGTAGCAAACTATATTGCGGGGGTTGCAGTTAGGCAACACTACACTAATTTAACGCGTCGTATGACAATTACAGAGCAGGTTAAGGCCCAACGTGTGTTGGGTTAAGGCCCAACGTGTGTTGGGTTAAGGCCCAACGTGTGTTGGGTTAAGGCCCAACGTGTGTTGGGTTAAGGCCCAACGTGTGTTGGGTTAAGGCCCAACGTGTGTTGGGTTAAGGCCCAACGTGTGTTGGGTTAAGGCCCAACGTGTGTTGGGTTAAGGCCCAACGTGTGTTGGGTTAAGGCCCAACGTGTGTTGGGTTAAGGCCCAACGTGTGTTGGGTTAAGGCCCAACGTGTGTTGGGTTACGTTAAGGGGCAATGTGGGTTACGTTAAGGGGCAATGTGGGTTACGTTACGGCGCAATATAGGTTACGTTACGGCGCAATATAGGTTACGTTAAGGCGCAATATCGGTTACGTTAAGGCGCAATACAGGTTACGTTAAGGCGCAATACAGGTTACGTTAAGGCGCAATACAGGTTACGTTAAGGCGCAATACAGGTTACGTTAAGGCGCAATACAGGTTACGTTAAGGCGCAATACAGGTTACGTTAAGGCGCAATACAGGTTACGTTAAGGCGCAATACAGGTTACGTTAAGGCGCAATACAGGTTACGTTAAGGCGCAATGCAGGTTACGTTAAGGCGCAATGCAGGTTACGTTAAGGCGCAATACAGGTTACGTTAAGGCGCAATACAGGTTACGTTAAGGCGCAATACAGGTTACGTTAAGGCGCAATACAGGTTACGTTAAGGCGCAATACAGGTTACGTTAAGGCGCAATACAGGTTACGTTAAGGCGCAATACAGGTTACGTTAAGGCGCAATACAGGTTACGTTAAGGCGCAATACAGGTTACGTTAAGGCGCAATACAGGTTACGTTAAGGCGCAATACAGGTTACGTTAAGGCGCAATACAGGTTACGTTAAGGCGCAATACAGGTTACGTTAAGGCGCAATACAGGTTACGTTAAGGCGCAATACAGGTTACGTTAAGGCGCAATACAGGTTACGTTAAGGCGCAATACAGGTTACGTTAAGGCGCAATACAGGTTACGTTAAGGCGCAATACAGGTTACGTTAAGGCGCAATACAGGTTACGTTAAGGCGCAATACAGGTTACGTTAAGGCGCAATACAGGTTACGTTAAGGCGCAATACAGGTTAGGTTAAGGCGCAATACAGGTTAGGTTAAGGCGCAATACAGGTTAGGTTAAGGCGCAATACAGGTTAGGTTAAGGTACGACATAGGTTAGGTTAAGGTACGACATAGGTTAGGTTAAGGTACGACATAGGTTAGGTTAAGGTACGACATAGGTTAGGTTAAGGTACGACATAGGTTAGGTTAAGGTACGACATAGGTTAGGTTAAGGTACGACATAGGTTAGGTTAAGGTACGACATAGGTTAGGTTAAGGTACGACATAGGTTAGGTTAAGGTACGACATAGGTTAGGTTAAGGTACGACATAGGTTAGGTTAAGGTACGACATAGGTTAGGTTAAGGTACGACATAGGTTAGGTTAAGGTACGACATAGGTTAGGTTAAGGTACGACATAGGTTAGGTTAAGGTACGACATAGGTTAGGTTAAGGTACGACATAGGTTAGGTTAAGGTACGACATAGGTTAGGTTAAGGTACGACATAGGTTAGGTTAAGGTACGACATAGGTTAGGTTAAGGTACGACATAGGTTAGGTTAAGGTACGACATAGGTTAGGTTAAGGTACGACATAGGTTAGGTTAAGGTACGACATAGGTTAGGTTACGGTACGACATAGGTTAGGTTACGGTACGACATAGGTTAGGTTACGGTACGACATAGGTTAGGTTACGGTACGACATAGGTTAGGTTACGGTACGACATAGGTTAGGTTACGGTACGACATAGGTTAGGTTACGGTACGACATAGGTTAGGTTACGGTACGACATAGGTTAGGTTACGGTACGACATAGGTTAGGTTACGGTACGATATAGGTTAGGTTACGGTACGATATAGGTTAGGTTAAGGTACACATTGTTGTAAGGAAAGGTTTAATGGGGGGCGGGGCGGGGCGGCCGGTTTGTTGATTGTGATTATAGTAAGTGGATGCCTGCGGCATCATCTGATTTGCCACGTCAGGATGCACCTTTGGCTCATGACAGGCGGCGCTCTCATTCCATGCTTGTGGCAGACCTGTGTCTTTCATTCCTGCCATTGTTTGTGTGCTGTGAGAGGAGGCAGTATTGTGATGTTGGGTGCACCCCTGTGTAGGACATGTGTGGGTGTTGGTGGCTTGGCTGAGCAATGGTGGTTGTCGGGTGGGTGGGATATTCTGTTTTCTGAGTGGACCTCCCAGTCTGGTTATGACAGTGTGGATTGTCTAATGTGGCGGAGAGGATGCACTGGGTGTTGTTCCATGCTGGTGCTTACATATTGTCTGTGTGCGTGTTACAGGCAGAGAGTAGTGCGTGATAAGGGTGTGTGGCTGACGTGTGGTTGTGATTGTGAGCAGAGTCTTTCAGCATGTATACGGACAGTTGTATACATTATCTGTATTCTGATGGCTCTATCTATTACTAATCAGCGCCGTGTATACGTTTAATCCGGTTCCAGTCGAAACTGTTGTATCTCTGTACATTAGTGACACGGCGAGCC
>NW_025726290.1:15000-20000 GCF_021461395.2 Schistocerca americana | reverse complement strand
CCGAGACACTCACTCAAGAGCACCCTGGTAGGATTGCAACGGGGTCCGCCTCGGGACGCACGAGCACGCACGAGGCGCGTCGCACGCCTTCGGCTCGCCCCACCGGCAGGACGTCCCACGATACATGCCAGTTAAACACCGACGGGCGGTGAACCAACAGCGTGGGACACAAATCCAACTACGAGCTTTTTAACCGCAACAACTTTAATATACGCTATTGGAGCTGGAATTACCGCGGCTGCTGGCACCAGACTTGCCCTCCAATAGATACTCGTTAAAGGATTTAAAGTGTACTCATTCCGATTACGGGGCCTCGGATGAGTCCCGTATCGTTATTTTTCGTCACTACCTCCCCGTGCCGGGAGTGGGTAATTTGCGCGCCTGCTGCCTTCCTTGGATGTGGTAGCCGTTTCTCAGGCTCCCTCTCCGGAATCGAACCCTGATTCCCCGTTACCCGTTACAACCATGGTAGGCGCAGAACCTACCATCGACAGTTGATAAGGCAGACATTTGAAAGATGCGTCGCCGGTACGAGGACCGTGCGATCAGCCCAAAGTTATTCAGAGTCACCAAGGCAAACGGACCGGACGAGCCGACCGATTGGTTTTGATCTAATAAAAGCGTCCCTTCCATCTCTGGTCGGGACTCTGTTTGCATGTATTAGCTCTAGAATTACCACAGTTATCCAAGTAACGTGGGTACGATCTAAGGAACCATAACTGATTTAATGAGCCATTCGCGGTTTCACCTTAATGCGGCTTGTACTGAGACATGCATGGCTTAATCTTTGAGACAAGCATATGACTACTGGCAGGATCAACCAGGGAGCTGCGTCAACTAGAGCTGAGCAGCCGGCCGCCCGGGAGTGTGTCCCGGGGGCCCGCGCGAACACGCAAGCGTCCGCTCAATTATTCTGCAAACAGGAGGAGGCTGAGCTCCCCTGCACAATACACCTCGAAACCCTCTCAGGTCCCGGCGGCGCGCAGCGCCGTCCTAAGTACTTGGTCGGGTTCGAGAGAGGCGCAATCGCCCGGAGTTTGGCGAGTAGACGCTTTAGGTGCGACCACCCGTGCTCCCAACTGAGCTTGCCGCTGCCGACAGAGGCCCGGGAGCGTGCTGTCGTGGCATTGCCGGCGGGAGACAACACGCGCCACCTACGGTGACCGGCAGCTCCAACGCCAGCGCCACAGAAGGACAAAAGCCCCACTTGGGTGCCGAAGCGAACTCTCCCAGCACAGCGCACGCGCCAACACGTCCGCACAGCTGCGATACAAACCACCTGCGAGAACCGCAGAGGCGACCGAGCAGCAGACGGCGTCGCGGCGCCGAGCGCCGGGCGGCGGCGCATCCTCAGCGCACACAGTCCTCAATCGGACCAGCACACTGCAGATGTCCACCGCGCTTCGCACCGGGCCCGCGAGGACCTACTTTGGCCGCACGGCGCCGCGTGCAGGGTGCGCCGGCGCGCAGCTGCGCCGCCTGCCGCCTCCGTCGGCCGGCGCGCCTGCCACTGGCCGCCCCCACCAGCCGGCTGTAGCGCGTGCGCCCACGCACCGCGCGGCCAGCACGCCGGGAGGCCCCCCCTCACCGGCCGGGGACGGTCCCACCCAGCCACCGCCGCGTATCGCTTCACACCCAGATGCCATTCACGTTCGTGGGCATGGTGGGTATCGCTGGAACAACCGGTTGGTAGCTCAACCGATCGTCGCCATCACTGATTCACCTCTAGCGAGAACAACCGCACCACAACGGTTTACCAGTTGTTCATTTGCATAACGTCACCAGCAAACGTAGGCGTCCATCGCCATTTGCAAATTCAACGATTGTTGCATGCCTGTGTCAGGTGTCACGACACACTATGTCTGCCCACATACACGCAACAACATGTGCACGCTTCGCGAACACGTGGAAGGTGGCCCCCGTACGTATGCGATGTCCATTGCGCGAACGACTGTCAACCGGCCTCTGTCGCATGTCGCAGATGTGGAACGCAGTGCACCATGCTATCACGGTGTGTGAGAAGAGACGACTACGTCTGACAACACGCGCCACTACATCAACAGACGGCTCATGCTGATCGCCATCCAGGGCATACCACACTGCAATCCAGCTCTTATAGGGAGACGACACGTAGCTGAGTGCACAACATTTGGACCGCATGGTTCGCCGTTGTTGGCGCAGTCGTTGTACGGTCACATGTACCACGATGTATCATTCAGTACATGAGGACCAATGTGCAGTACAGTGTGTGATTTGGACGTACAACATCAGCGGACAGTTGACACAGGCCGTACCACAGCGTAGGCTAAGTGCTTCGCACATGCGAATGCCAATGAACAACTGCAAATGCCAATGAACAACTGCAAAGGGCATTGAGCATGTACGTCCTGCTGCCATCCACATTACAGTGTATAGCTGCAAGGTGTTTAACATGAAGCGATACACTGGGGACCGGGCAGTGCGAGTAGCAAACTATATTGCGGGGGTTGCAGTTAGGCAACACTACACTAATTTAACGCGTCGTATGACAATTACAGAGCAGGTTAAGGCCCAACGTGTGTTGGGTTAAGGCCCAACGTGTGTTGGGTTAAGGCCCAACGTGTGTTGGGTTAAGGCCCAACGTGTGTTGGGTTAAGGCCCAACGTGTGTTGGGTTAAGGCCCAACGTGTGTTGGGTTAAGGCCCAACGTGTGTTGGGTTAAGGCCCAACGTGTGTTGGGTTAAGGCCCAACGTGTGTTGGGTTAAGGCCCAACGTGTGTTGGGTTAAGGCCCAACGTGTGTTGGGTTAAGGCCCAACGTGTGTTGGGTTAAGGCCCAACGTGTGTTGGGTTACGTTAAGGGGCAATGTGGGTTACGTTAAGGGGCAATGTGGGTTACGTTAAGGGGCAATGTGGGTTACGTTACGGCGCAATATAGGTTACGTTACGGCGCAATATAGGTTACGTTAAGGCGCAATATCGGTTACGTTAAGGCGCAATACAGGTTACGTTAAGGCGCAATACAGGTTACGTTAAGGCGCAATACAGGTTACGTTAAGGCGCAATACAGGTTACGTTAAGGCGCAATACAGGTTACGTTAAGGCGCAATACAGGTTACGTTAAGGCGCAATACAGGTTACGTTAAGGCGCAATACAGGTTACGTTAAGGCGCAATACAGGTTACGTTAAGGCGCAATGCAGGTTACGTTAAGGCGCAATGCAGGTTACGTTAAGGCGCAATACAGGTTACGTTAAGGCGCAATACAGGTTACGTTAAGGCGCAATACAGGTTACGTTAAGGCGCAATACAGGTTACGTTAAGGCGCAATACAGGTTACGTTAAGGCGCAATACAGGTTACGTTAAGGCGCAATACAGGTTACGTTAAGGCGCAATACAGGTTACGTTAAGGCGCAATACAGGTTACGTTAAGGCGCAATACAGGTTACGTTAAGGCGCAATACAGGTTACGTTAAGGCGCAATACAGGTTACGTTAAGGCGCAATACAGGTTACGTTAAGGCGCAATACAGGTTACGTTAAGGCGCAATACAGGTTACGTTAAGGCGCAATACAGGTTACGTTAAGGCGCAATACAGGTTAGGTTAAGGCGCAATACAGGTTAGGTTAAGGCGCAATACAGGTTAGGTTAAGGTACGACATAGGTTAGGTTAAGGTACGACATAGGTTAGGTTAAGGTACGACATAGGTTAGGTTAAGGTACGACATAGGTTAGGTTAAGGTACGACATAGGTTAGGTTAAGGTACGACATAGGTTAGGTTAAGGTACGACATAGGTTAGGTTAAGGTACGACATAGGTTAGGTTAAGGTACGACATAGGTTAGGTTAAGGTACGACATAGGTTAGGTTAAGGTACGACATAGGTTAGGTTAAGGTACGACATAGGTTAGGTTAAGGTACGACATAGGTTAGGTTAAGGTACGACATAGGTTAGGTTAAGGTACGACATAGGTTAGGTTAAGGTACGACATAGGTTAGGTTAAGGTACGACATAGGTTAGGTTAAGGTACGACATAGGTTAGGTTAAGGTACGACATAGGTTAGGTTAAGGTACGACATAGGTTAGGTTAAGGTACGACATAGGTTAGGTTAAGGTACGACATAGGTTAGGTTAAGGTACGACATAGGTTAGGTTAAGGTACGACATAGGTTAGGTTAAGGTACGACATAGGTTAGGTTAAGGTACGACATAGGTTAGGTTAAGGTACGACATAGGTTAGGTTAAGGTACGACATAGGTTAGGTTAAGGTACGACATAGGTTAGGTTAAGGTACGACATAGGTTAGGTTAAGGTACGACATAGGTTAGGTTACGGTACGACATAGGTTAGGTTACGGTACGACATAGGTTAGGTTACGGTACGACATAGGTTAGGTTACGGTACGACATAGGTTAGGTTACGGTACGACATAGGTTAGGTTACGGTACGACATAGGTTAGGTTACGGTACGACATAGGTTAGGTTACGGTACGACATAGGTTAGGTTACGGTACGACATAGGTTAGGTTACGGTACGACATAGGTTAGGTTACGGTACGATATAGGTTAGGTTACGGTACGATATAGGTTAGGTTAAGGTACACATTGTTGTAAGGAAAGGTTTAATGGGGGGCGGGGCGGGGCGGCCGGTTTGTTGATTGTGATTATAGTAAGTGGATGCCTGCGGCATCATCTGATTTGCCACGTCAGGATGCACCTTTGGCTCATGACAGGCGGCGCTCTCATTCCATGCTTGTGGCAGACCTGTGTCTTTCATTCCTGCCATTGTTTGTGTGCTGTGAGAGGAGGCAGTATTGTGATGTTGGGTGCACCCCTGTGTAGGACATGTGTGGGTGTTGGTGGCTTGGCTGAGCAATGGTGGTTGTCGGGTGGGTGGGATATTCTGTTTTCTGAGTGGACCTCCCAGTCTGGTTATGACAGTGTGGATTGTCTAATGTGGCGGAGAGGATGCACTGGGTGTTGTTCCATGCTGGTGCTTACATATTGTCTGTGTGCGTGTT
>NW_025726290.1:0-10000 GCF_021461395.2 Schistocerca americana | reverse complement strand
ATCCCACAGCGCCAGTTCTGCTTACCAAAAGTGGCCCACTTGGCACTCCGATCCGAGTCGTTTGCTCGCGGCTTCAGCATATCAAGCAAGCCGGAGATCTCACCCATTTAAAGTTTGAGAATAGGTTGAGGTCGTTTCGGCCCCAAGGCCTCTAATCATTCGCTTTACCGGATGAGACTCGTACGAGCACCAGCTATCCTGAGGGAAACTTCGGAGGGAACCAGCTACTAGATGGTTCGATTAGTCTTTCGCCCCTATACCCAGCTCCGACGATCGATTTGCACGTCAGAATCGCTACGGACCTCCATCAGGGTTTCCCCTGACTTCGTCCTGGCCAGGCATAGTTCACCATCTTTCGGGTCCCAACGTGTACGCTCTAGGTGCGCCTCACCTCGCAATGAGGACGAGACGCCCCGGGAGTGCGGAGGCCGCCGCCCCGTGAAGGGCGGGGAAGCCCCATCCTCCCTCGGCCCGCGCAAGGCGAGACCTTCACTTTCATTACGCCTTTAGGTTTCGTACAGCCCAATGACTCGCGCACATGTTAGACTCCTTGGTCCGTGTTTCAAGACGGGTCGTGAAATTGTCCAAAGCTGAAGCGCCGCTGACGGGAGCGATTATTCCGCCCGAGAGCATCCCGAGCCAACAGCGGCGCGGGTCCGGGGCCGGGCCAGGTAGGTCCGTCATCCGGGAAGAACCGCGCGCGCTTGCCGGGAGCCCGAGCGCCCAAAGGGGCGAATCGACTCCTCCAGATATACCGCCGGGCAGCCAGCCAGGACACCGGGGCTCTGCCCAACAGACGCGAACCGAGGCCCGCGGAAGGACAGGCTGCGCACCCGGGCCGTAGGCCGGCACCCAGCGGGTCGCGACGTCCTACTAGGGGAGAAGTGCGGCCCACCGCACACCGGAACGGCCCCACCCCGCGGCGAGTGGAAAGGCAACCGGACACGACCCCGCCGCGGATTGCTCCGCGCGGGCGGCCGGCCCCATCTGCCGAGGGCGGAGGCCTGTGGCCGGATGGGCGTGAATCTCACCCGTTCGACCTTTCGGACTTCTCACGTTTACCCCAGAACGGTTTCACGTACTTTTGAACTCTCTCTTCAAAGTTCTTTTCAACTTTCCCTCACGGTACTTGTTCGCTATCGGTCTCGTGGTCATATTTAGTCTCAGATGGAGTTTACCACCCACTTGGAGCTGCACTCTCAAGCAACCCGACTCGAAGGAGAGGTCCCGCCGACGCTCGCACCGGCCGCTACGGGCCTGGCACCCTCTACGGGCCGTGGCCTCATTCAAGTTGGACTTGGGCTCGGCGCGAGGCGTCGGGGTAGTGGACCCTCCCAAACACCACATGCCACGACAGGCGGCAGCCTGCGGGGTTCGGTGCTGGACTCTTCCCTGTTCGCTCGCCGCTACTGGGGGAATCCTTGTTAGTTTCTTTTCCTCCGCTTAGTAATATGCTTAAATTCAGCGGGTAGTCTCGCCTGCTCTGAGGTCGTTGTACGAGGTGTCGCACGCCACACCGCCAGCCGGCTGTGCACGCTACCGAGTAAGTACCGGTATGCGAACCGCCAGGCGACGGGCGCGCATCGCACGTTTCAGGAGGCGCGGCCGGCCCCACAGGCGGCCGCGACGCTCCCAGGTCTGCGAAGCGGGGCAAACGCCGCGCGCTTCAGTATACGTAGCCGACCCTCAGCCAGACGTGGCCCGGGAACGGAATCCATGGACCGCAATGTGCGTTCGAAACGTCGATGTTCATGTGTCCTGCAGTTCACATGTCGACGCGCAATTTGCTGCGTTCTTCATCGACCCACGAGCCGAGTGATCCACCGTCCTGGGTGATCTTTTCTTAGTTTCCACTGTCTCTTTCAAGACAGTTGCATAGGCGGGACGTAGGCGTGTGGCGGCCCCTGTTCAAGCGTTCTGTGTCCAACGGCCTCACGGCCGATGGGCGTCGTACGGCTCCACACCGGAGCGGACAGGCAGTCGGGCGAAAGTCATTCAAAACCGGCGCCAGGCGCCAGGTGCCGCAGGCCAGCCGCTCCAGCGCTTCAGCGCTCGTACCACACAACATTGGCGTTAGTTTTGAGAAGCACGCGTGGTTCCGCACGCGGCGCACGGCTACTGCGAGCCGTACAGGTAGCGTGTTGCGCGACACGACACGCACATCGAACGACATGCAGTCTAGTCGGTAATGATCCTTCCGCAGGTTCACCTACGGAAACCTTGTTACGACTTTTACTTCCTCTAAATGATCAAGTTTGGTCATCTTTCCGGTAGCATCGGCAACGACAGAGTCAATGCCGCGTACCAGTCCGAAGACCTCACTAAATCATTCAATCGGTAGTAGCGACGGGCGGTGTGTACAAAGGGCAGGGACGTAATCAACGCGAGCTTATGACTCGCGCTTACTGGGAATTCCTCGTTCATGGGGAACAATTGCAAGCCCCAATCCCTAGCACGAAGGAGGTTCAGCGGGTTACCCCGACCTTTCGGCCTAGGAAGACACGCTGATTCCTTCAGTGTAGCGCGCGTGCGGCCCAGAACATCTAAGGGCATCACAGACCTGTTATTGCTCAATCTCGTGCGGCTAGAAGCCGCCTGTCCCTCTAAGAAGAAAAGTAATCGCTGACAGCACGAAGGATGTCACGCGACTAGTTAGCAGGCTAGAGTCTCGTTCGTTATCGGAATTAACCAGACAAATCGCTCCACCAACTAAGAACGGCCATGCACCACCACCCACCGAATCAAGAAAGAGCTATCAATCTGTCAATCCTTCCGGTGTATGGGCCTGGTGAGGTTTCCCGTGTTGAGTCAAATTAAGCCGCAGGCTCCACTCCTGGTGGTGCCCTTCCGTCAATTCCTTTAAGTTTCAGCTTTGCAACCATACTTCCCCCGGAACCCAAAAGCTTTGGTTTCCCGGAGGCTGCCCGCCGAGTCATCGGAGGAACTGCGGCGGATCGCTGGCTGGCATCGTTTATGGTTAGAACTAGGGCGGTATCTGATCGCCTTCGAACCTCTAACTTTCGTTCTTGATTAATGAAAACATACTTGGCAAATGCTTTCGCTTCTGTTCGTCTTGCGACGATCCAAGAATTTCACCTCTAACGTCGCAATACGAATGCCCCCGCCTGTCCCTATTAATCATTACCTCGGGTTCCGAAAACCAACAAAATAGAACCGAGGTCCTATTCCATTATTCCATGCACACAGTATTCAGGCGGGCTTGCCTGCTTTAAGCACTCTAATTTGTTCAAAGTAAACGTGCCGGCCCACCGAGACACTCACTCAAGAGCACCCTGGTAGGATTGCAACGGGGTCCGCCTCGGGACGCACGAGCACGCACGAGGCGCGTCGCACGCCTTCGGCTCGCCCCACCGGCAGGACGTCCCACGATACATGCCAGTTAAACACCGACGGGCGGTGAACCAACAGCGTGGGACACAAATCCAACTACGAGCTTTTTAACCGCAACAACTTTAATATACGCTATTGGAGCTGGAATTACCGCGGCTGCTGGCACCAGACTTGCCCTCCAATAGATACTCGTTAAAGGATTTAAAGTGTACTCATTCCGATTACGGGGCCTCGGATGAGTCCCGTATCGTTATTTTTCGTCACTACCTCCCCGTGCCGGGAGTGGGTAATTTGCGCGCCTGCTGCCTTCCTTGGATGTGGTAGCCGTTTCTCAGGCTCCCTCTCCGGAATCGAACCCTGATTCCCCGTTACCCGTTACAACCATGGTAGGCGCAGAACCTACCATCGACAGTTGATAAGGCAGACATTTGAAAGATGCGTCGCCGGTACGAGGACCGTGCGATCAGCCCAAAGTTATTCAGAGTCACCAAGGCAAACGGACCGGACGAGCCGACCGATTGGTTTTGATCTAATAAAAGCGTCCCTTCCATCTCTGGTCGGGACTCTGTTTGCATGTATTAGCTCTAGAATTACCACAGTTATCCAAGTAACGTGGGTACGATCTAAGGAACCATAACTGATTTAATGAGCCATTCGCGGTTTCACCTTAATGCGGCTTGTACTGAGACATGCATGGCTTAATCTTTGAGACAAGCATATGACTACTGGCAGGATCAACCAGGGAGCTGCGTCAACTAGAGCTGAGCAGCCGGCCGCCCGGGAGTGTGTCCCGGGGGCCCGCGCGAACACGCAAGCGTCCGCTCAATTATTCTGCAAACAGGAGGAGGCTGAGCTCCCCTGCACAATACACCTCGAAACCCTCTCAGGTCCCGGCGGCGCGCAGCGCCGTCCTAAGTACTTGGTCGGGTTCGAGAGAGGCGCAATCGCCCGGAGTTTGGCGAGTAGACGCTTTAGGTGCGACCACCCGTGCTCCCAACTGAGCTTGCCGCTGCCGACAGAGGCCCGGGAGCGTGCTGTCGTGGCATTGCCGGCGGGAGACAACACGCGCCACCTACGGTGACCGGCAGCTCCAACGCCAGCGCCACAGAAGGACAAAAGCCCCACTTGGGTGCCGAAGCGAACTCTCCCAGCACAGCGCACGCGCCAACACGTCCGCACAGCTGCGATACAAACCACCTGCGAGAACCGCAGAGGCGACCGAGCAGCAGACGGCGTCGCGGCGCCGAGCGCCGGGCGGCGGCGCATCCTCAGCGCACACAGTCCTCAATCGGACCAGCACACTGCAGATGTCCACCGCGCTTCGCACCGGGCCCGCGAGGACCTACTTTGGCCGCACGGCGCCGCGTGCAGGGTGCGCCGGCGCGCAGCTGCGCCGCCTGCCGCCTCCGTCGGCCGGCGCGCCTGCCACTGGCCGCCCCCACCAGCCGGCTGTAGCGCGTGCGCCCACGCACCGCGCGGCCAGCACGCCGGGAGGCCCCCCCTCACCGGCCGGGGACGGTCCCACCCAGCCACCGCCGCGTATCGCTTCACACCCAGATGCCATTCACGTTCGTGGGCATGGTGGGTATCGCTGGAACAACCGGTTGGTAGCTCAACCGATCGTCGCCATCACTGATTCACCTCTAGCGAGAACAACCGCACCACAACGGTTTACCAGTTGTTCATTTGCATAACGTCACCAGCAAACGTAGGCGTCCATCGCCATTTGCAAATTCAACGATTGTTGCATGCCTGTGTCAGGTGTCACGACACACTATGTCTGCCCACATACACGCAACAACATGTGCACGCTTCGCGAACACGTGGAAGGTGGAACCCGTACGTATGCGATGTCCATTGCGCGAACGACTGTCAACCGGCCTCTGTCGCATGTCGCAGATGTGGAACGCAGTGCACCATGCTATCACGGTGTGTGAGAAGAGACGACTACGTCTGACAACACGCGCCACTACATCAACAGACGGCTCATGCTGATCGCCATCCAGGGCATACCACACTGCAATCCAGCTCTTATAGGGAGACGACACGTAGCTGAGTGCACAACATTTGGACCGCATGGTTCGCCGTTGTTGGCGCAGTCGTTGTACGGTCACATGTACCACGATGTATCATTCAGTACATGAGGACCAATGTGCAGTACAGTGTGTGATTTGGACGTACAACATCAGCGGACAGTTGACACAGGCCGTACCACAGCGTAGGCTAAGTGCTTCGCACATGCGAATGCCAATGAACAACTGCAAATGCCAATGAACAACTGCAAAGGGCATTGAGCATGTACGTCCTGCTGCCATCCACATTACAGTGTATAGCTGCAAGGTGTTTAACATGAAGCGATACACTGGGGACCGGGCAGTGCGAGTAGCAAACTATATTGCGGGGGTTGCAGTTAGGCAACACTACACTAATTTAACGCGTCGTATGACAATTACAGAGCAGGTTAAGGCCCAACGTGTGTTGGGTTAAGGCCCAACGTGTGTTGGGTTAAGGCCCAACGTGTGTTGGGTTAAGGCCCAACGTGTGTTGGGTTAAGGCCCAACGTGTGTTGGGTTAAGGCCCAACGTGTGTTGGGTTAAGGCCCAACGTGTGTTGGGTTAAGGCCCAACGTGTGTTGGGTTAAGGCCCAACGTGTGTTGGGTTAAGGCCCAACGTGTGTTGGGTTAAGGCCCAACGTGTGTTGGGTTAAGGCCCAACGTGTGTTGGGTTAAGGCCCAACGTGTGTTGGGTTACGTTAAGGGGCAATGTGGGTTACGTTAAGGGGCAATGTGGGTTACGTTAAGGGGCAATGTGGGTTACGTTACGGCGCAATATAGGTTACGTTACGGCGCAATATAGGTTACGTTAAGGCGCAATATCGGTTACGTTAAGGCGCAATACAGGTTACGTTAAGGCGCAATACAGGTTACGTTAAGGCGCAATACAGGTTACGTTAAGGCGCAATACAGGTTACGTTAAGGCGCAATACAGGTTACGTTAAGGCGCAATACAGGTTACGTTAAGGCGCAATACAGGTTACGTTAAGGCGCAATACAGGTTACGTTAAGGCGCAATGCAGGTTACGTTAAGGCGCAATGCAGGTTACGTTAAGGCGCAATACAGGTTACGTTAAGGCGCAATACAGGTTACGTTAAGGCGCAATACAGGTTACGTTAAGGCGCAATACAGGTTACGTTAAGGCGCAATACAGGTTACGTTAAGGCGCAATACAGGTTACGTTAAGGCGCAATACAGGTTACGTTAAGGCGCAATACAGGTTACGTTAAGGCGCAATACAGGTTACGTTAAGGCGCAATACAGGTTACGTTAAGGCGCAATACAGGTTACGTTAAGGCGCAATACAGGTTACGTTAAGGCGCAATACAGGTTACGTTAAGGCGCAATACAGGTTACGTTAAGGCGCAATACAGGTTACGTTAAGGCGCAATACAGGTTACGTTAAGGCGCAATACAGGTTACGTTAAGGCGCAATACAGGTTAGGTTAAGGCGCAATACAGGTTAGGTTAAGGTACGACATAGGTTAGGTTAAGGTACGACATAGGTTAGGTTAAGGTACGACATAGGTTAGGTTAAGGTACGACATAGGTTAGGTTAAGGTACGACATAGGTTAGGTTAAGGTACGACATAGGTTAGGTTAAGGTACGACATAGGTTAGGTTAAGGTACGACATAGGTTAGGTTAAGGTACGACATAGGTTAGGTTAAGGTACGACATAGGTTAGGTTAAGGTACGACATAGGTTAGGTTAAGGTACGACATAGGTTAGGTTAAGGTACGACATAGGTTAGGTTAAGGTACGACATAGGTTAGGTTAAGGTACGACATAGGTTAGGTTAAGGTACGACATAGGTTAGGTTAAGGTACGACATAGGTTAGGTTAAGGTACGACATAGGTTAGGTTAAGGTACGACATAGGTTAGGTTAAGGTACGACATAGGTTAGGTTAAGGTACGACATAGGTTAGGTTAAGGTACGACATAGGTTAGGTTAAGGTACGACATAGGTTAGGTTAAGGTACGACATAGGTTAGGTTAAGGTACGACATAGGTTAGGTTAAGGTACGACATAGGTTAGGTTAAGGTACGACATAGGTTAGGTTAAGGTACGACATAGGTTAGGTTAAGGTACGACATAGGTTAGGTTAAGGTACGACATAGGTTAGGTTAAGGTACGACATAGGTTAGGTTACGGTACGACATAGGTTAGGTTACGGTACGACATAGGTTAGGTTACGGTACGACATAGGTTAGGTTACGGTACGACATAGGTTAGGTTACGGTACGACATAGGTTAGGTTACGGTACGACATAGGTTAGGTTACGGTACGACATAGGTTAGGTTACGGTACGACATAGGTTAGGTTACGGTACGACATAGGTTAGGTTACGGTACGACATAGGTTAGGTTACGGTACGATATAGGTTAGGTTACGGTACGATATAGGTTAGGTTAAGGTACACATTGTTGTAAGGAAAGGTTTAATGGGGGGCGGGGCGGGGCGGCCGGTTTGTTGATTGTGATTATAGTAAGTGGATGCCTGCGGCATCATCTGATTTGCCACGTCAGGATGCACCTTTGGCTCATGTCAGGCGGCGCTCTCATTCCATGCTTGTGGCAGACCTGTGTCTTTCATTCCTGCCATTGTTTGTGTGCTGTGAGAGGAGGCAGTATTGTGATGTTGGGTGCACCCCTGTGTAGGACATGTGTGGGTGTTGGTGGCTTGGCTGAGCAATGGTGGTTGTCGGGTGGGTGGGATATTCTGTTTTCTGAGTGGACCTCCCAGTCTGGTTATGACAGTGTGGATTGTCTAATGTGGCGGAGAGGATGCACTGGGTGTTGTTCCATGCTGGTGCTTACATATTGTCTGTGTGCGTGTTACAGGCAGAGAGTAGTGCGTGATAAGGGTGTGTGGCTGACGTGTGGTTGTGATTGTGAGCAGAGTCTTTCAGCATGTATACGGACAGTTGTATACATTATCTGTATTCTGATGGCTCTATCTATTACTAATCAGCGCCGTGTATACGTTTAATCCGGTTCCAGTCGAAACTGTTGTATCTCTGTACATTAGTGACACGGCGAGCCCGCTATGTAGTTACTCGTCTCGGCAGCTTCCACCGGTGTATGGCAAATGATTATAAGGAATCAGTCTAGTCGTCAATACCGATGGTGTGACGTCACATGTCTGGGGTGGGGGACGCTGCGCCCTTCCGGTGGGTCATGGCCTAGAAAGACTCTTCCCACGCAGGGGGGCGTGGACTGTCATTGACTCTTCCAGGTAATATACTTGCCGTACGTTCTTGCGACTGCGAGTGCAACGCTCACCGGTACCGACATGGATGGAGCGCCTCCTAGCTGACCGCTCAGCATCGGCATTCGTACAGAGAGCAACGCGGTCGCGTCTCTAGCTCGTAACTGGTACAGCCCGCAGCTCATGTATAGGGACAGCGGGAATGTCGCATATTGGAGATAACTCTTCATGAAACGCATGTTATAGGGGTGGATTGCACATTGCGACTGCGGGAAAAGTCCGCCGTTCATCCGCTGGAGTTGCGAGTTGGGCGGTTGGAGTGGGGCGCAGGTGGAGTGATTGCCGGTCCACGATTTCGTGCGGCAGAGGCGCTGGCGTTGGGGTGCTGTGGTCGACAGAGGACGCAGGCTTTGTGGGTGGGGTCGAAAGATGGGCACTGTGGGCCCATCGATGTCTTGGTCGGCTTGGCGTCTCATAGATGGCGGTATCGTCGTTGCAGGACGTCATGCCGCGGGAGACCTACAGATGGCGCTGTGTTTTGTGGTGCGCTCGACATGGCGGACGTAGTGTTGTCAGATTCGCATAGATGGAGGTATTGCATGTGGTTTCGCCGTATTTTCATAGATGGCGATACCGTTTTGCCGGCATGGTTGGCGTAGTTCCGTCGGATCCCTGTAGATGGAGGTGCCGTTTCTGGGCTGGATGTCAATGTCGTTGCGTCACATTCGCATAGGTGGCGGCATCGTCGTAATACCTCGCCCACTACGGACTTATCACCACCCACACTAGCCGCCCCGGGGACTTGCCGACGACACACCCTATCCCAAGTCTATTTTCTTGCGGAGCATCATGTGTTATTATATTTTATTTCACATCCATAGTGTAGGGGTATTGTAGGTCACCGTACTGCGGTGGACGCTATGTTACCACGGGACGGCGAAAACGTACCGTCGACCGCCGGGCACCGCCCGACACCCGCCCGACGACGCCGCCTCCGCGCGGCGCGCCGGCCGCTGGGCCGACATCGACCGTCCGGCACCCATCGCGGCACCCAGCGCCGGTCGCCGAAGCGATACGCTGTAGCGCGGCAGAACACAAGGCGCCCGGCCGGCGCCGCCTCCCCCGCCGCGCGCACGGAGGCGGCACCCATCGCAGCGCCCGCGCAGGCGGCAAGGGGCCCGCCAACCGATACGCCGCCGTCCGCCGCACCCAATGCAGCGCCCTGGGTGCGGCGCGCCCGGCCAGACCGATACGCCGTACAAAAGCAAAAGCAAAAGCAGCCCACACGTGCCCCTGTTGGCGGCCAGCCCCTGGGGGTCTCGTCTCGCGACAAGACGAATCCCCCAAGCTAGGGCTGAGTCTCAACAGATCGCAGCGTGGCA
>NW_025726289.1:0-95641 GCF_021461395.2 Schistocerca americana | reverse complement strand
CTTGGAAACAAGTCGGCTGGAGGCCGATGTATTGAATCTCGACGCAATCTGAGAGTTCCATCGTCATTAGGAGGCCCTAAACGTTACAATTCATATCATTTTCGCGTCGGATTCGAAAATCTAGACTCACAGGAGAAGGACCATGTGGTGCCCGAGGCAGCAATAGACCATTGGAGACAAGTCGGCTGCAGGCCGATGTATTGAATCTCGACGCAATTTGAGTGTTCCATCGTCACTACAAGGCCCTGAACGTTAGAATTCACTATCATTTTTGCGTCGGATTCGATAATCTAGACATACAAGAGAATGTCCATAAGGTGCCCGAGGCAGCAACAGACCCTTGGAGACAAGTCGGCAGGAGGCCGATGTATTGGATCTCGACGCAATTTGAGTGTTCCATCGGCATTAGGAGGCCCTGAACGTTACAATTGACTATCATTTTTGCGTCGGATTCGAAAATCTAGACTCACAGGAGAACGACCATAAGGTACCCGAGGCAGCAACAGCCCCTTGGAGACAAGTCGGCTGGAGGCCGATGTATTGAAAGTCGACGCAATTTGAGTGTTCTATCGTCATTAGGAGGCCCTAAACGTTACAATTCATATCATTTTCGCGTCGGATTCGAAAATCTAGACTCACAGGAGAAGGACCATGTGGTGCCCGAGGCAGCAATAGACCCTTGGAGACAAGTCGGCTGCAGGCCGATGTATTGAATCTCGACGCAATTTGAGTGTTCCATCGTCACTACAAGGCCCTGAACGTTACAATTAACTATCATTTTTGCGTCGGATTCGATAATCTAGACTTACAAGAGAACGACCATAAGGTGCCCGAGGCAGCAACAGACCCTTGGAGACAAGTCGGCTGGAGGCCGATGTATTGAATCTCGACGCAATCTGAGAGTTCCATCGTCATTAGGAGGCCCTAAACGTTACAATTAACTATCATTTTTGCGTCGGATTCGAAAATCTAGACTTACAAGAGAACGACCATGAGGTGCCCGAGACTGCAATATCCTCTTGCATACAAGTCGACTGGAGGTCGATGTATTGAATCTCGACGCAATTTGAGTCTTCTATCGTCATTAGGAGGCGCTGAACGTTACAATTCACTATCATTTTTGCGTCGGATTCGATAATCTAAACTCACAGGAGAACGACCATAAGGTGCCGAGGCAGCAACAAACCCTTGGAGACAAGTCGGCTGGAGGCCGATGTACTGAATCTCGACGCAATTTGAGTGTTCCATCGTCATTAGGAGGCCCTAAACGTTACAATTCACTATCATTTTTGCGTCGGATTCGAAAATATAGACTCACAGGAGAACGACCATAAGGAGCCGGAGGAAGCAGTAGAGCCTTGGAGACAAGTCGGCTGCAGGCCGATGTATTGAATCTTGACGCAATTTGAGTGTTCCATCGTCGTTACAGGGCCCTGAACGTTACAATTAACTATCATTTTTGCGTCGGATTCGAAAATCTAGACTCACAGGAGAACGACCATAAGGTGCCCGAGGCAGCAACAGACCTTTGGAGACAAGTAGGCTGGAGGCCGATGTATTGAATGTCGACGCAATTTGAGTGTTCCATCGTCATTAGGAGGCCCTAAACGTTACAATTCACTATCATTTTCGCGTCGGATTCAAAAATCTAGACTCACAGGAGAAGGACCATGTGGTGCCCGAGGCAGCATTAGACCATTGGAGACAAGTCTGCTGCAGGCCGATGTATTGAATGTCGACGCAATTTGAGTGTTCCATCGTCATTAGGAGGCCCTAAACGTTACAATTAACTATCATTTTTGCGTCGGATTCGAAAATCTAGACTCACCGGAGACGGACCATGTGGTGCCCGAGGCAGCGATATCCCCTTGGAGGCAAGTCGGCTGGAGGCCGATGTATTGAATCTCGGCGCAATTTGAGAGTTCCATCGTCATTAGGAGGCCCTGAACGTTACAATTAACAATCATTTTTGCGTCGGATTCGAAAATCTAGACTCACAGGAGAACGACCATAAGGTGCCCGAGGCAGCAATAGACCCTTGGAAACAAGTTGGCTGGAGGCCGATGTATTGAATCTCGACGCAATCTGAGAGTTCCATCGTCATTAGGAGGCCCTAAACGTTACAATTAACTATCATTTTGCGTCGGATTCGAAAATCTAGACTTACAAGAGAACGACCATGAGGTGCCCGAGACTGCAATATCCTCTTGGATACAAGTCGACTGGAGGTCGATGTATTGTATCTCGACGCAATTTGAGTCTTCTATCGTCATTAGGAGGCGCTGAACGTTACAATTCACTATCATTTTTGCGTCGGATTCGAAAATCTAAACTCACAGGAGAACGACCATAAGGTGCCGAGGGAGCAACAAACCCTTGGAGACAAGTCGGCTGGAGGCCGATGTACTGAATCTCGACGCAATTTGAGTCTTCCATCGTCATTAGGAGGCACTAAACGTTACAATTCACTATCATTTTTGCGTCGGATTCGAAAATATAGACTCACAGGAGAACGACCATAAGGAGCCGGAGGAAGCAATAGAGCCTAGGAGACAAGTCGGCTGCAGGCCGATGTATTGAATCTTGACGCAATTTGAGTGTTCCATCGTCATTACAGGGCCCTGAACGTTACAATTAACTATCATTTTTGCGTCGGATTCGAAAATCTAGACTCACAGGAGAACGACCATAAGGTGCCCGAGGCAGCAACAGACCCTTGGAGACAAGTCGGCAGGAGGCCGATGTATTGGATCTCGACGCAATTTGAGTGTTCCATCGGCATTAGGAGGCCCTGAACGTTACAATTGACTATCATTTTTGCGTCGGATTCGAAACTCTAGACTCACAGGAGAACGACCATAAGGCGCCCGAGGCAGCAACAGCCCCTTGGAGACAAGTCAGCTGGAGGCCGAAGTATTGAATGTCGACGCAATTTGAGTCTTCTATCGTCATTAGGAGGCGCTGAACGTTACAATTCACTATCATTTTTGCGTCGGATTCGAAAATCTAGACTCACAGGAGAAGGACCATGTGGTGCCCGAGGCAGCAATAGACCATTCGAGACAAGTCGGCTGCAGGCCGATGTATTGAATGTCGACGCAATTTGAGTGTTCCATCGTCATTAGGAGGCCCTAAACGTTACAATTCACTATCATTTTCGCGTCGGATTCGAAAATCTAGACTCACAGGAGAAGGACCATGTGGTGCCCGAGGCAGCAATAGACCCTTGGAGACAAGTCCGCTGCAGGCCGATGTATTGAATCTCGACGCAATTTGAGTGGTCCATCGTCATTACAAGGCCCTGAACGTTACAATTAACTATCATTTTTGCGTCGGATTCGAAAATCTAGACTCACAGGAGAACGACCATAAGGTGCCCGAGGCAGCAATAGACCCTTGGAGACAAGTCGGCTGGAGGCCGATGTATTGAATCTCGACGCAATTTGAGTGTTCCATCGGCATTAGGAGGCCCTGAACGTTACAATTAACTATCATTTTTGCGACGGATTCGAAAATCTAGACTCACCGGAGACGGACCATGTGGTGCCCGAGGCAGCGATATCCCCTTGGAGGCAAGTCGGCTGGAGGCCGATGTATTGAATCTCGACGCAATTTGAGAGTTCCATCGTCATTAGGAGGCCCTGAACGTTACAATTAACAATCATTTTTGCGTCGGATTCGAAAATCTAGACTCACAGGAGAACGACCATAAGGTGCCCGAGGCAGCAATAGACCCTTGGAAACAAGTCGGCTGGAGGCCGATGTATTGAATCTCGAGGCAATCTGAGAGTTCCATCGTCATTAGGAGGCCCTAAACGTTACAATTAACTATCATTTTGCGTCGGATTCGAAAATCTAGACTTACAAGAGAACGACCATGAGGTGCCCGAGACTGCAATATCCTCTTGGATACAAGTCGACTGGAGGTCGATGTATTGAATCTCGACGCAATTTGAGTCTTCTATCGTCATTAGGAGGCGCTGAACGTTACAATTCACTATCATTTTTGCGTCGGATTCGATAATCTAAACTCACAGGAGAACGACCATAAGGTGCCGAGGGAGCAACAAACCCTTGGAGACAAGTCGGCTGGAGGCCGATGTACTGAATCTCGACGCAATTTGAGTGTTCCATCGTCATTAGGAGGCCCTAAACGTTACAATTCACTATCATTTTTGCGTCGGATTCGAAAATATAGACTCACAGGAGAACGACCATAAGGAGCCGGAGGAAGCAATAGAGCCTTGGAGACAAGTCGGCTGCAGGCCGATGTATTGAATCTTGACGCAATTTGAGTGTTCCATCTTCATTACAGGGCCCTGAACGTTACAATTAACTATCATTTTGCGTCGGATTCGAAAATCTAGACTTACAAGAGAACGACCATCAATTTTGCGTCGGATTCGAAAATCTAGACTCACAGGAGAACGACCATAAGGTGCCCGAGGCAGCAACAGACCTTTGGAGACAAGTAGCCTGGAGGCCGATGTATTGAATGTCGACGCAATTTGAGTGTTCCATCGTCATTAGGAGGCCCTAAACGTTACAATTAACTATCATTTTGCGTCGGATTTGAAAATCTAGACTTACAAGAGAACGACCATGAGGTGCCCGAGACTGCAATATCCTCTTGGATACAAGTCGACTTGAGGTCGATGTATTGAATCTCGACGCAATTTGAGTCTTCTATCGTCATTAGGAGGCGCTGAACGTTACAATTCACTATCATTTTCGCGTCGGATTCGAAAATCTAGACTCACAGGAGAAGGACCATGTGGTGCCCGAGGCAGCAATAGACCCTTGGAGACAAGTCGGCTGCAGGCCGACGTATTGAATCTCGACGCAATGTGAGTGTTCCATCGTCACTACAAGGCCCTGAACGTTACAATTCACTATCATTTTTTCGTCGGATTCGATAATCTAGACATACAAGAGAATGTCCATAAGGTGCCCGAGGCAGCAACAGACCCTTGGAGACAAGTCGGCAGGAGGCCGATGTATTGGATCTCGACGCAATTTGAGTGTTCCATCGGCATTAGGCGGCCCTGAACGTTACAATTGACTATCATTTTTGCGTCGGATTCGAAAATCTAGACTCACAGGAGAACGACCATAAGGTGCCCGAGGCAGCAACAGCCCCCTTGGAGACAATTCGGCTGGAGGCCGATGTATTGAATGTCGACGCAATTTGAGTGTTCTATCGTCATAAGGAGGCCCTAAACGTTACAATTCATATCATTTTCGCGTCTGATTCGAAAATCTAGACTCACAGGAGAAGGACCATGTGGTGCCCGAGGCAGCAATAGACCCTTGGAGACAAGTCGGCTGCAGGCCGATGTATTGAATCTCGACGCAATTTGAGTGTTCCATCGTCACTACAAGGCCCTGAACGTTACAATTAACTATCATTTTTGCGTCGGATTCGATAATCTAGACTTAAAAGAGAACGACCATAAGGTGCCCGTGGCAGCAACAGACCCTTGGAGACAAGTCGGCTGGAGGCCGATGTATTGAATCTCGACGCAATCTGAGAGTTCCATCGTCATTAGGAGGCCCTAAACGTTACAATTAACTATCATTTTTGCGTCGGATTCGAAAATCTAGACTCACAGGAGAACGACCATAAGGTGCCCGAGGCAGCAACAGACCTTTGGAGACAAGTAGGCTGGAGGCCGATGTATTGAATGTCGACGCAATTTGAGTGTTCCATCGTCATTAGGAGGCCCTAAACGTTACAATTCACTATCATTTTCGCGTCGGATTCGAAAATCTAGACTCACAGGAGAAGGACCATGTGGTGCCCGAGGCAGCAATAGACCATTGGAGACAAGTCGGCTGCAGGCCGATGTATTGAATGTCGACGCAATTTGAGTGTTCCATCGTCATTAGGAGGCCCTAAGCGTTACAATTCACTATCATTTTCGCGTCGGATTCGAAAATCTAGACTCACAGGAGAAGGACCATGTGGTGCCCGAGGCAGCAATAGACCCTTGGAGACAAGTCCGCTGCAGGCCGATGTATTGAATCTCGACGCAATTTGAGTGTTCCATCGTCATTACAAGGCCCTGAACGTTACAATTAACTATCATTTTTGCGTCGGATTCGAAAATCTAGACTCACAGGAGAACGACCATAAGGTGCCCGAGGCAGCAATAGACCCTTGGAGACAAGTCGGCTGGAGGCCGATGTATTGAATCTCGACGCAATTTGAGTGTTCCATCGGCATTAGGAGGCCCTGAACGTTACAATTAACTATCATTTTTGCGACGGATTCGAAAATCTAGACTCACCGGAGACGGACCATGTGGTGCCCGAGGCAGCGATATCCCCTTGGAGGCAAGTCGGCTGGAGGCCGATGTATTGAATCTCGACGCAATTTGAGAGTTCCATCGTCATTAGGAGGCCCTGAACGTTACAATTAACAATCATTTTTGCGTCGGATTCGAAAATCTAGACTCACAGGAGAACGACCATAAGGTGCCCGAGGCAGCAATAGACCCTTGGAAACAAGTCGGCTGGAGGCCGATGTATTGAATCTCGACGCAATCTGAGAGTTCCATCGTCATTAGGTGGCCCTAAACGTTACAATTAACTATCATTTTGCGTCGGATTCGAAAATCTAGACTTACAAGAGAACGACCATGAGGTGCCCGAGACTGCAATATCCTCTTGGATACAAGTCGACTGGAGGTCGATGTATTGAATCTCGACGCAATTTGAGTCTTCTATCGTCATTAGGAGGCGCTGAACGTTACAATTCACTATCATTTTTGCGTCGGATTCGATAATCTAAACTCACAGGAGAACGACCATAAGGTGCCGAGGGAGCAACAAACCCTTGGAGACAAGTCGGCTGGAGGCCGATGTACTGCATCTCGACGCAATTTGAGTGTTCCATCGTCATTAGGAGGCCCTAAACGTTACAATTCACTATCATTTTTGCGTCGGATTCGAAAATATAGACTCACAGGAGAACGACCATAAGGAGCCGGAGGAAGCAATAGAGCCTTGGAGACAAGTCGGCTGCAGGCCGATGTATTGAATCTTGACGCAATTTGAGTGTTCCATCGTCATTACAGGGCCCTGAACGTTACAATTAACTATCATTTTTGCGTCGGATTCGAAAATCTAGACTCACAGGAGAACGACCATAAGGTGCCCGAGGCAGCAACAGACCTTTGGAGACAAGTAGCCTGGAGGCCGATGTATTGAATGTCGACGCAATTTGAGTGTTCCATCGTCATTAGGAGGCCCTAAACGTTACAATTCACTATCATTTTCGCGTCGGATTCGAAAATCTAGACTCACAGGAGAAGGACCATGTGGTGCCCGAGGCAGCAACAGCCCCTTGGAGACAATTCGGCTGGAGGCCGATGTATTGAATGTCGACGCAATTTGAGTGTTCCATCGTCACTATCATTTTTGCGTCGGATTCGAAAATCTAGACTCACAGGAGAACGACCATAAGGTGCCCGAGGCAGCAACAGACCCTTGGAGACAAGTCGGCTGGAGCCCGATGTATTGAATGTCGACGCAATTTGAGTGTTCCATCGTCATTAGGAGGCCCTAAACGTTACAATTCACTATCATTTTCGCGTCGGATTCAAAAATCTAGACTCACAGGAGAAGGACCATGTGGTGCCCGAGGCAGCATTTGACCCTTGGAGACAAGTCGGCTGCAGGCCGATGTATTGAATCTCGACGCAATTTGAGTGTTCCATCGTCACTACAAGGCCCTGAACGTTACAATTAACTATCATTTTTGCGTCGGATTCGATAATCTAGACTTACAAGAGAACGACCATAAGGTGCCCGAGGCAGCAACAGACCCTTGGAGACAAGTCGGCTGGAGGCCGATGTATTGAATCTCGACGCAATTTGAGTGTTCCATCGGCATTAGGAGGCCCTGAACGTTACAATTAACTATCATTTTTGCGTCGGATTCGAAAATCTAGACTCACCGGAGACGGACCACGTGGTGCCCGAGGCAGCGATATCCCCTTGGAGAAAAGTCGGCTGGAGGCCGATGTATTGAATCTCGACGCAATTTGAGTGTTCTATCGTCATTAGGAGGCCCTAAACGTTACAATTAATATCATTTTCGCGTCGGATTCGAAAATCTAGACTCACAGGAGAAGGACCATGTGGTGCCCGAGGCAGCAATAGACCCTTGGAGACAAGTCGACTGGAAGTCGATGTATTGAATCTCGACGCAATTTGAGTCTTCTATCGTCATTAGGAGGCGCTGAACGTTACAATTCACTATCATTTTTGCGTCGGATTTGATAATCTAAACTCACAGGAGAACGACCATAAGGTGCCGAGGCAGCAACAAACCCTTGGAGACAAGTCGGCTGGAGGCCGATGTACTGAATCTCGACGCAATTTGAGTGTTCCATCGTCATTAGGAGGCCCTAAACGTTACAATTCACTATCATTTTTGCGTCGGATTCGAAAATATAGACTCACAGGAGATCGACCATAAGGAGCCGGAGGAAGCAATAGAGCCTTGGAGACAAGTCGGCTGCAGGCCGATGTATTGAATCTTGACGCAATTTGAGTGTTCCATCGTCATTACAGGGCCCTGAACGTTACAATTAACTATCATTTTTGCGTCGGATTCGAAAATCTAGACTCACAGGAGAACGACCATAAGGTGCCCGAGGCAGCAACAGACCTTTGGAGACAAGTAGGCTGGAGGCCGATGTATTGAATGTCGACGCAATTTGAGTGTTCCATCGTCATTAGGAGGCCCTAAACGTTACAATTCACTATCATTTTCGCGTCGGATTCGAAAATCTAGACTCACAGGAGAAGGACCATGTGGTGCCCGAGGCAGCAATAGACCCTTGGAGACAAGTCGGCTGCAGGCCGATGTATTGAATCTCGACGCAATTTGAGTGTTCCATCGTCACTACAAGGCCCTGAACGTTACAATTAACTATCATTTTTGCGTCGGATTCGAAAATCTAGACTTACAAGAGAACGACCATAAGGTGCCCGAGGCAGCAACAGACCCTTGGAGACAAGTCGGCTGGAGGCCGATGTATTGAATCTCGACGCAATTTGAGTGTTCCATCGGCATTAGGAGGCCCTGAACGTTACAATTAACTATCATTTTTGCGTCGGATTCGAAAATCTAGACTCACCGGAGACAGACCACGTGGTGCCCGAGGCAGCGATATCCCCTTGGAGACAAGTCGGCTGGAGGCCGATGTATTGAATCTCGACGCAATTTGAGAGTTCCATCGTCATTAGGAGGCCCTGAACGTTACAATTAACAATCATTTTTGCGTCGGATTCGAAAATCTAGACTCACAGGAGAACGACCATAAGGTGCCCGAGGCAGCAACAGACCCTTGGAGACATGTCGGCTGGAGGCCGATGTATCGAATCTCGACGCAATCTGAGAGTTCCATCGTCATTAGGAGGCCCTAAACGTTACAATTAACTATCATTTTTGCGTCGGATTCGATAATCTAGACTTACAAGAGAACGACCATAAGGTGCCCGAGGCAGCAACAGACCCTTGGAGACATGTCGGCTGGAGGCCGATGTATTGAATCTCGACGCAATCTGAGAGTTCCATCGTCATTAGGAGGCCCTAAACGTTACAATTAACTATCATTTTTGCGTCGGATTCGAAAATCTAGACTTACAAGAGAACGACCATGAGGTGCCCGAGACTGCAATATCCTCTTGCATACAAGTCGACTGGAGGTCGATGTATTGAATCTCGACGCAATTTGAGTCTTCTATCGTCATTAGGAGGCGCTGAACGTTACAATTCACTATCATTTTTGCGTCCGATTCGATAATGTAAACTCACAGGAGAACGAGCATAAGGTGCCGAGGCAGCAACAAACCCTTGGAGACAAGTCGGCTGGAGGCCGATGTACTGAATCTCGACGCAATTTGAGTGTTCCATCGTCATTAGGAGGCCCTAAACGTTACAATTCACTATCATTTTTGCGTCGGATTCGAAAATATAGACTCGCAGGAGAACGACCATAAGGAGCCGGGGGAAGCAATAGAGCCTTGGAGGCAAGTCGGCTGCAGGCCGATGTATTGAATCTTGACGCAATTTGAGTGTCCCATCGTCATTACAGGGCCCTGAACGTTACAATTAACTATCATTTTTGCGTCGGATTCGAAAATCTAGACTCACAGGAGAACGACCATAAGGTGCCCGAGGCAGCAACAGACCTTTGGAGACAAGTAGGCTGGAGGCCGATGTATTGAATGTCGACGCAATTTGAGTGTTCCATCGTCATTAGGAGGCCCTAAACGTTACAATTCACTATCATTTTCGCGTCGGATTCGAAAATCTAGACTCACAGGAGAAGGACCATGTGGTGCCCGAGGCAGCAATAGACCCTTGGAGACAAGTCGGCTGCAGGCCGATGTATTGAATCTCGACGCAATTTGAGTGTTCCATCGTCACTACAAGGCCCTGAACGTTACAATTAACTATCATTTTTGCGTCGGATTCGAAAATCTAGACTCACAGGAGAACGACCATAAGGTGCCCGAGGCAGCAACAGACCCTTGGAGACAAGTCGGCTGGAGGCCGATGTATTGAATCTCGACGCAATTTGAGTGTTCCATCGGCATTAGGAGGCCCTGAACGTTACAATTAACTATCATTTTTGCGTCGGATTCGAAAATCTAGACTCACCGGAGACGGACCACGTGGTGCCCGAGGCAGCGATATCCCCTTGGAGAAAAGTCGGCTGGAGGCCGATGTATTGAATGTAGACGCAATTTGAGAGTTCCATCGTCATTAGGAGGCCCTGAACGTTACAATTAACAATCATTTTTGCGTCGGATTCGAAAATCTAGACTCACAGGAGAACGACCATAAGGTGCCCGAGGCAGCAATAGACCCTTGGAGACAAGTCGGCTGGAGGACGATGTATTGAATCTCGACGCAATTTGAGAGTTCCATCGGATTTAGGAGGCCCTGAACGTTTCAATTAACTATGATTTTTGCGTCGGATTCGAAAATCTAGATTTACAAGAGAACGACCATAAGGTTCCCGAGGCAGCATTAGACCATTGGAGACAAGTCGGCTGGAGGCCGATGTATTGAATCTCGACGCAATTTGAGTGTTCTATCGTCATTAGGAGGCCCTAAACGTTACAATTCATATCATTTTCGCGTCGGATTCGAAAATCTAGACTCACAGGAGAAGGACCATGTGGTGCCCGAGGCAGCAATAGACCCTTGGAGACAAGTCGACTGGAGGTCGATGTATTGAATCTCGACGCAATTTGAGTCTTCTATCGTCATTAGGAGGCGCTGAACGTTACAATTCACTATCATTTTTGCGTCGGATTCGATAATCTAAACTCACAGGAGAACGACCATAAGGTGCCGAGGCAGCAACAAACCCTTGGAGACAAGTCGGCTGGAGGCCGATGTACTGAATCTCGACGCAATTTGAGTGTTCCATCGTCATTAGGAGGCCCTAAACGTTACAATTCACTATCATTTTTTGCGTCGGATTCGAAAATATAGACTCACAGGAGAACGACCATAAGGAGCCGGAGGAAGCAATAGAGCCTTGGAGACAAGTCGGCTGCAGGCCGATGTATTGAATCTTGACGCAATTTGAGTGTTCCATCGTCATTACAGGGCCCTGAACGTTACAATTAACTATCATTTTTGCGTCGGATTCGAAAATCTAGACTCACAGGAGAACGACCATAAGGTGCCCGAGGCAGCAACAGACCTTTGGAGACAAGTAGGCTGGAGGCCGATGTATTGAATGTCGACGCAATTTGAGTGTTCCATCGTCATTAGGAGGCCCTAAACGTTACAATTCACTATCATTTTCGCGTCGGATTCGAAAATCTAGACTCACAGGAGAAGGACCATGTGGTGCCCGAGGCAGCAATAGACCCTTGGAGACAAGTCGGCTGCAGGCCGATGTATTGAATCTCGACGCAATTTGAGTGTTCCATCGTCACTATCATTTTTGCGTCGGATTCGAAAATCTAGACTCACAGGAGAACGACCATAAGGTGCCCGAGGCAGCAACAGACCCTTGGAGACAAGTCGGCTGGAGCCCGATGTATTGAATGTCGACGCAATTTGAGTGTTCCATCGTCATTAGGAGGCCCTAAACGTTACAATTCACTATCATTTTCGCGTCGGATTCAAAAATCTAGACTCACAGGAGAAGGACCATGTGGTGCCCGAGGCAGCAATAGACCCTTGGAGACAAGTCGGCTGCAGGCCGATGTATTGAATCTCGACGCAATTTGAGTGTTCCATCGTCACTACAAGGCCCTGAACGTTACAATTAACTATCATTTTTGCGTCGGATTCGATAATCTAGACTTACAAGAGAACGACCATAAGGTGCCCGAGGCAGCAACAGACCCTTGGAGACAAGTCGGCTGGAGGCCGATGTATTGAATCTCGACGCAATTTGAGTGTTCCATCGGCATTAGGAGGCCCTGAACGTTACAATTAACTATCATTTTTGCGTCGGATTCGAAAATCTAGACTCACCGGAGACGGACCACGTGGTGCCCGAGGCAGCGATATCCCCTTGGAGAAAAGTCGGCTGGAGGCCGATGTATTGAATCTCGACGCAATTTGAGTGTTCTATCGTCATTAGGAGGCCCTAAACGTTACAATTAATATCATTTTCGCGTCGGATTCGAAAATCTAGACTCACAGGAGAAGGACCATGTGGTGCCCGAGGCAGCAATAGACCCTTGGAGACAAGTCGACTGGAGGCCGATGTATTGAATGTCGACGCAATTTGAGTGTTCCATCGTCATTAGGAGGCCCTAAACGTTACAATTCACTATCATTTTTGCGTCGGATTCGAAAATATAGACTCACAGGAGATCGACCATAAGGAGCCGGAGGAAGCAATAGAGCCTTGGAGACAAGTCGGCTGCAGGCCGATGTATTGAATCTTGACGCAATTTGAGTGTTCCATCGTCATTACAGGGCCCTGAACGTTACAATTAACTATCATTTTTGCGTCGGATTCGAAAATCTAGACTCACAGGAGAACGACCATAAGGTACCCGAGGCAGCAACAGACCTTTGGAGACAAGTAGGCTGGAGGCCGATGTATTGAATGTCGACGCAATTTGAGTGTTCCATCGTCATTAGGAGGCCCTAAACGTTACAATTCACTATCATTTTCGCGTCGGATTCGAAAATCTAGACTCACAGGAGAAGGACCATGTGGTGCCCGAGGCAGCAATAGACCCTTGGAGACAAGTCGGCTGCAGGCCGATGTATTGAATCTCGACGCAATTTGAGTGTTCCATCGTCACTACAAGGCCCTGAACGTTACAATTAACTATCATTTTTGCGTCGGATTCGAAAATCTAGACTCACAGGAGAACGACCATAAGGTGCCCGAGGCAGCAACAGACCCTTGGAGACAAGTCGGCTGGAGCCCGATGTATTGAATGTCGACGCAATTTGAGTGTTCCATCGTCATTAGGAGGCCCTAAACGTTACAATTCACTATCATTTTCGCGTCGGATTCAAAAATCTAGACTCACAGGAGAAGGACCATGTGGTGCCCGAGGCAGCAATAGACCCTTGGGGACAAGTCGGCTGCAGGCCGATGTATTGAATCTTGACGCAATTTGAGTGTTCCATCGTCATTACAGGGCCCTGAACGTTACAATTAACTATCATTTTTGCGTCGGATTCGAAAATCTAGACTCACAGGAGAACGACCATAAGGTGCCCGAGGCAGCAATAGACCCTTGGAGACAAGTCGGCTGGAGGCCGATGTATTGAATCTCGACGCAATCTGAGAGTTCCATCGTCATTAGGAGGCCCTAAACGTTACAATTAACTATCATTTTTGCGTCGGATTCGATAATCTAGACATACAAGAGAATGTCCATAAGGTGCCCGAGGCAGCAACAGACCCTTGGAGACAAGTCGGCAGGAGGCCGATGTATTGGATCTCGACGCAATTTGAGTGTTCCATCGGCATTAGGAGGCCCTGAACGTTACAATTGACTATAATTTTTGCGTCGGATTCGAAAATCTAGACTCACAGGAGATCGACCATAAGGTGCCCGAGGCAGCAACAGCCCCTTGGAGACAAGTCGGCTGGAGGCCGATGTATTGAATGTCGACGCAATTTGAGTGTTCTATCGTCATTAGGAGGCCCTAAACGTTACAATTCATATCATTTTCGCGTCGGATTCGAAAATCTAGACTCACAGGAGAAGGACCATGTGGTGCCCGAGGCAGCAATAGACCCTTGGAGACAAGTCGGCGGCAGGCCGATGTATTGAATCTCGACGCAATTTGAGTGTTCCATCGTCACTACAAGGCCCTGAACGTTACAATTAACTATCATTTTTGCGTCGGATTCGATAATCTAGACTTACAAGAGAACGACCATAAGGTGCCCGAGGCAGCAACAGACCCTTGGAGACAAGTCGGCTGGAGGCCGATGTATTGAATCTCGACGCAATTTGAGTGTTCCATCGGCATTAGGAGGCCCTGAACGTTACAACTAACTATCATTTTTGCGTCGGATTCGAAAATCTAGACTCACCGGAGACGGACCACGTGGTGCCCGAGGCAGCGATATCCCCTTGGAGACAAGTCGGCTGGAGGCCGATGTATTGAATCTCGACGCAATTTGAGAGTTCCATCGTCATTAGGAGGCCCTGAACGTTACAATTAACAATCATTTTTGCGTCGGATTCGAAAATCTAGACTCACAGGAGAACGACCATAAGGTGCCCGAGGCAGCAATAGACCCTTGGAGACAAGTCGGCTGGAGGACGATGTATTGAATCTCGACGCAATTTGAGAGTTCCAT
Organism: Schistocerca americana; assembly: GCF_021461395.2. NCBI lineage: Eukaryota > Metazoa > Arthropoda > Insecta > Orthoptera > Acrididae > Schistocerca > Schistocerca americana. The sequence continues at coordinate 80,813 of NW_025726289.1, read as the reverse complement.
CGGATTTAGGAGGCCCTGAACGTTTCAATTAACTATGATTTTTGCGTCGGATTCGAAAATCTAGACTTACAAGAGAACGACCATAAGGTTCCCGAGGCAGCATTAGACCCTTGGAGACAAGTCGGCTGGAGGCCGATGTATTGAATTTCGACGCAATTTGAGTGTTCCATCGTCATAAGGTGGCCCTAAACGTTACAATTAACTATCATTTTTACGTCGGATTCGAAAATCTAGATGTACAAGAGAACGACCATAAGGTGCCCGAGGCAGCAACAGACCCTTGGAGACATGTCGGCTGGAGGCCGATGTTTTGAATCTCGACGCAATTTGAGTGTTCTATCGGCATTAGGAGGCCATGAACGTTACAATTAACTATCATTTTTGCGTCGGATTCGAAAATCTAGACTTACAAGAGAACGACCATAAGGTGCCCGATACAGCAATAGACCCTTGGAGACAAGTCGGCTGGAGGACGATGTATTGAATCTCGACGCAATTTGAGAGTTCCATCATCATTAGGAGGCCCTGAACGTTACAATTAACTATCATTTTTGCGTCGGATTCGAAAATCTAGACTTACAAGAGAACGACCATGAGGTGCCCGAGACTGCAATATCCTCTTGGATACAAGTCGACTGGAGGTCGATGTATTGAATCTCGACGCAATTTGAGTCTTCTATCGTCATTAGGAGGCGCTGAACGTTACAATTCACTATCATTTTTGCGTCGGATTCGATAATCTAAACTCACAGGTGTCGAGGCAGCAACAGACCCTTGGAGACAAGTCGGCTGGAGGCCGATGTATTGAATCTCGACGCAATTTGAGAGTTCCATCATCATTAGGAGGCCCTGAACGTTACAATTAACTATCATTTTTGCGTCGGATTCGAAAATCTAGACTCACAGGAGAAGGACCATGTGGTGCCCGAGGCAGCAATAGACCCTTGGAGACAAGTCGGCTGGAGGCCGATGTATTGAATGTCGACGCAATTTGAGTGTTCCATCGTCATTAGGAGGCCCTAAACGTTACAATTCACTATCATTTTCGCGTCGGATTCGAAAATCTAGACTCACAGGAGAAGGACCATGTGGTGCCCGAGGCAGCAATAGACCCTTGGAGACAAGTCCGCTGCAGGCCGATGTATTGAATCTCGACGCAATTTGAGTGTTCCATCGTCATTACAAGGCCCTGAACGTTACAATTAACTATCATTTTTGCGTCGGATTCGAAAATCTAGACTCACAGGAGAACGACCATAAGGTGCCCGAGGCAGCAATAGACCCTTGGAGACAAGTCGGCTGGAGGCCGATGTATTGAATCTCGACGCAATTTGAGTGTTCCATCGGCATTAGGAGGCCCTGAACGTTACAATTAACTATCATTTTTGCGTCGGATTCGAAAATCTAGACTCACCGGAGACGGACCATGTGGTGCCCGAGGCAAGTCGGCTGGAGGCCGATGTATTGAATCTCGACGCAATTTGAGAGTTCCATCGTCATTAGGAGGCGCTGAACGTTACAATTGACTATCATTTTTGCGTCGGATTCGATAATCTAAACTCACAGGAGAACGACCATAAGGTGCCGAGGCAGCAACAAACCCTTGGAGACAAGTCGGCTGGAGGCCGATGTACTGAATCTCGACGCAATTTGAGTGTTCCATCGTCATTAGGAGGCCCTAAACGTTACAATTCACTATCATTTTTGCGTCGGATTCGAAAATATAGACTCACAGGAGAACGACCATAAGGAGCCGGAGGAAGCAATAGAGCCTTGGAGACAAGTCGGCTGCAGGCCGATGTATTGAATCTTGACGCAATTTGAGTGTTCCATCGTCATTACAGGGCCCTGAACGTTACAATTAACTATCATTTTTGCGTCGGATTCGAAAATCTAGACTCACAGGAGAACGACCATAAGGTGGTCGAGGCAGCAACAGACCTTTGGAGACAAGTAGGCTGGAGGCCGATGTATTGAATGTCGACGCAATTTGAGTGTTCCATCGTCATTAGGAGGCCCTAAACGTTACAATTCACTATCATTTTCCCGTCGGATTCGAAAATCTAGACTCACAGGAGAAGGACCATGTGGTGCCCGAGGCAGCAATAGACCCTTGGAGACAAGTCGGCTGCAGGCCGATGTATTGAATCTCGACGCAATTTGAGTGTTCCATCGTCACTACAAGGCCCTGAACGTTACAATTAACTATCATTTTTGCGTCGGATTCGAAAATCTAGACTCACAGGAGAACGACCATAAGGTGCCCGAGGCAGCAACAGACCCTTGGAGACAAGTCGGCAGGAGGCCGATGTATTGGATCTCGACGCAATTTGAGTGTTCCATCGGCATTAGGAGGCCCTGAACGTTACAATTGACTATCATTTTTGCGTCGGATTCGAAAATCTAGACTCACAGGAGAAGGACCATGTGGTGCCCGAGGCAGCAATAGACCCTTGGAGACAAGTCGGCTGCAGGCCGATGTATTGAATCTTGACGCAATTTGAGTGTTCCATCGTCATTACAGGGCCCTGAACGTTACAATTAACTATCATTTTTGCGTCGGATTCGAGAATCTAGACTCACAGGAGAACGACCATAAGGTGCCCGAGGCAGCAATAGACCCTTGGAGACAAGTCGGCTGCAGGCCGATGTATTGAATCTCGACGCAATCTGAGAGTTCCATCGTCATTAGGAGGCCCTAAACGTTACAATTAACTATCATTTTTGCGTCGGATTCGATAATCTAGACATACAAGAGAATGACCATAAGGTGCCCGAGGCAGCAACAGACCCTTGGAGACAAGTCGGCAGGAGGCCGATGTATTGGATCTCGACGCAGTTTGAGTGTTCCATCGGCATTAGGAGGCCCTGAACGTTACAATTGACTATCATTTTTGCGTCGGATTCGAAAATCTAGACTCACAGGAGAACGACCATAAGGTGCCCGAGGCAGCAACAGACCCTTGGAGACAAGTCGGCTGGAGGCCGATGTATTGAATGTCGACGCAATTTGAGTGCTCTATCGTCATTAGGAGGTCCTAAACGTTACAATTCTCTATCATTTTCGCGTCGGATTCGAAAATCTAGACTCACAGGAGAAGGACCATGTGGTGCCCGAGGCAGCAATAGACCCTTGGAGACAAGTCGGCTGCAGGCCGATGTATTGAATCTCGACGCAATTTGAGTGTTGCATCGTCACTACAAGGCCCTGAACGTTACAATTAACTATAATTTTTGCGTCGGATTCGATAATCTAGACTTACAAGAGAACGACCATAAGGTGCCCGAGGCAGCAACAGACCCTTGGAGACAAGTCGGCTGGAGGCCGATGTATTGAATCTCGAAGCAATTTGAGTGTTCTATCGGCATTAGGAGGCCCTGAACGTTACAATTAACTATCATTTTTGCGTCGGATTCGAAAATCTAAACTCACCGGAGACGGACCATGTGGTGCCCGAGGCAGCGATATCCCATTGGAGACAAATCGGCTGGAGGCCGATGTATTGAATCTCGACGCAATTTGAGAGTTCCATCGTCATTAGGAGGCCCTGAACGTTACAATTAACAATCATTTTTGCGTCGGATTCGAAAATCTAGACTCACAGGAGAACGAATATAAGGTGCCCGAGGCAGCAATAGACCCTTGGAGACAAGTCGGCTGGAGGACGATGTATTGAATCTCGACGCAATTTGAGAGTTCCATCGGCATTAGGAGGCCCTGAACGTTTCAATTAACTATGATTTTTGCGTCGGATTCGAAAATCTAGACTTACAAGAGAACGACCATAAGGTTCCCGAGGCAGCATTAGACCCTTGGAGTCAAGTCGGCTGGAGGCCGATGTATTGAATCTCGACGCAATTTGAGTGTTCCATCGTCATTAGGAGGCCCTGAACGTTACAATCAAGTATCATTTTTGCGTCGGATTCGAAAATCTAGACTCACAGGAGAAGGACCATGTGGTGCCCGAGGCAGCAATAGACCCTTGGAGACAAGTCCGCTGCAGGCCGATGTATTGAATCTCGACGCAATTTGAGTGTTCCATCGTCATTACAAGGCCCTGAACGTTACAATTAACTATCATTTTTGCGTCGGATTCGAAAATCTAGACTTACAAGAGAACAACCATGAGGTGCCCGAGACTGCAATATCCTCTTGGATACAAGTCGACTGGAGGTCGATGTATTGAATCTCGACGCAATTTGAGTCTTCTATCGTCATTAGGAGGCGCTGAACGTTACAATTCACTATCATATTTGCGTCGGATTCGATAATCTAAACTCACAGGAGAACGACCATAAGGTGTCGAAGCAGCAACAGACCCTTGGAGACAAGTCGGCTGGAGGCCGATGTATTGAATCTCGACGCAATTTGAGTGTTCCATCGTCATTAGGAGGCCCCAAACGTTACAATTAACCATCATTTTTGCGTCGGATTCGAAAATCTAGACTCACAGGAGAAGGACCATGTGGTGCCCGAGGCAGCAATAGACCCTTGGAGACAAGTCGGCTGCAGGCCGATGTATTGAATCTCGACGCAATTTGAGTGTTCCATCGTCACTACAAGGCCCTGAACGTTACAATTAACTATCATTTTTGCGTCGGATTCGAAAATCTAGACTCACAGGTAAACGACCATAAGGTGCCCGAGGCAGCAACAGACCCTTGGAGACAAGTCGGCTGGAGCCCGATGTATTGAATGTCGACGCAATTTGAGTGTTCCATCGTCATTAGGAGGCCCTAAACGTTACAATTCACTATCATTTTCGCGTCGGATTCAAAAATCTAGACTCACAGGAGAAGGACCATGTGGTGCCCGAGGCAGCAATAGACCCTTGGAGACAAGTCGGCTGCAGGCCGATGTATTGAATCTTGACGCAATTTGAGTGTTCCTTCGTCATTACAGGGCCCTGAACGTTACAATTAACTATCATTTTTGCGTCGGATTCGAAAATCTAGACCCACAGGAGAACGTCCATAAGGTGCCCGAGGCAGCAATAGACCCTTGGAGACAAGTCGGCTGGAGCCCGATGTATTGAATCTCGACGCAATCTGAGAGTTCCATCGTCATTAGGAGGCCCTAAACGTTACAATTAACTATCATTTTTGCGTCGGATTCGATAATCTAGACATACAAGAGAATGTCCATAAGGTGCCCGAGGCAGCAACAGACCCTTGGAGACAAGTCGGCAGGAGGCCGATGTATTGGATCTCGACGCAATTTGAGTGTTCCATCGGCATTAGGAGGCCCTGAACGTTACAATTGACTATCATTTTTGCGTCGGATTCGAAAATCTAGACTCACAGGAGAACGACCATAAGGTGCCCGAGGCAGCAACAGCCCCTTGGAGACAAGTCGGCTGGAGGCCGATGTATTGAATCTCGACGCAATTTGAGAGTTCCATCATCATTAGGAGGCGCTGAACGTTACAATTGACTATCATTTTTGCGTCGGATTCGATAATCTAAACTCACAGGAGAACGACCATAAGGTGCCGAGGCAGCAACAAACCCTTGGAGACAAGTCGGCTGGAGGCCGATGTACTGAATCTCGACGCAATTTGAGTGTTCCATCGTCATTAGGAGGCCCTAAACGTTACAATTCACTATCATTTTTGCGTCGGATTCGAAAATATAGACTCACAGGAGAACGACCATAAGGAGCCGGAGGAAGCAATAGAGCCTTGGAGACAAGTCGGCTGCAGGCCGATGTATTGAATCTTGACGCAATTTGAGTGTTCCATCGTCATTACAGGGCCCTGAACGTTACAATTAACTATCATTTTTGCGTCGGATTCGAAAATCTAGACTCACAGGAGAACGACCATAAGGTGGTCGAGGCAGCAACAGACCTTTGGAGACAAGTAGGCTGGAGGCCGATGTATTGAATGTCGACGCAATTTGAGTGTTCCATCGTCATTAGGAGGCCCTAAACGTTACAATTCACTATCATTTTCCCGTCGGATTCGAAAATCTAGACTCACAGGAGAAGGACCATGTGGTGCCCGAGGCAGCAATAGACCCTTGGAGACAAGTCGGCTGCAGGCCGATGTATTGAATCTCGACGCAATTTGAGTGTTCCATCGTCACTACAAGGCCCTGAACGTTACAATTAACTATCATTTTTGCGTCGGATTCGAAAATCTAGACTCACAGGAGAACGACCATAAGGTGCCCGAGGCAGCAACAGACCCTTGGAGACAAGTCGGCAGGAGGCCGATGTATTGGATCTCGACGCAATTTGAGTGTTCCATCGGCATTAGGAGGCCCTGAACGTTACAATTGACTATCATTTTTGCGTCGGATTCGAAAATCTAGACTCACAGGAGAAGGACCATGTGGTGCCCGAGGCAGCAATAGACCCTTGGAGACAAGTCGGCTGCAGGCCGATGTATTGAATCTTGACGCAATTTGAGTGTTCCATCGTCATTACAGGGCCCTGAACGTTACAATTAACTATCATTTTTGCGTCGGATTCGAGAATCTAGACTCACAGGAGAACGACCATAAGGTGCCCGAGGCAGCAATAGACCCTTGGAGACAAGTCGGCTGCAGGCCGATGTATTGAATCTCGACGCAATCTGAGAGTTCCATCGTCATTAGGAGGCCCTAAACGTTACAATTAACTATCATTTTTGCGTCGGATTCGATAATCTAGACATACAAGAGAATGACCATAAGGTGCCCGAGGCAGCAACAGACCCTTGGAGACAAGTCGGCAGGAGGCCGATGTATTGGATCTCGACGCAGTTTGAGTGTTCCATCGGCATTAGGAGGCCCTGAACGTTACAATTGACTATCATTTTTGCGTCGGATTCGAAAATCTAGACTCACAGGAGAACGACCATAAGGTGCCCGAGGCAGCAACAGACCCTTGGAGACAAGTCGGCTGGAGGCCGATGTATTGAATGTCGACGCAATTTGAGTGCTCTATCGTCATTAGGAGGTCCTAAACGTTACAATTCTCTATCATTTTCGCGTCGGATTCGAAAATCTAGACTCACAGGAGAAGGACCATGTGGTGCCCGAGGCAGCAATAGACCCTTGGAGACAAGTCGGCTGCAGGCCGATGTATTGAATCTCGACGCAATTTGAGTGTTCCATCGTCACTACAAGGCCCTGAACGTTACAATTAACTATAATTTTTGCGTCGGATTCGATAATCTAGACTTACAAGAGAACGACCATAAGGTGCCCGAGGCAGCAACAGACCCTTGGAGACAAGTCGGCTGGAGGCCGATGTATTGAATCTCGAAGCAATTTGAGTGTTCTATCGGCATTAGGAGGCCCTGAACGTTACAATTAACTATCATTTTTGCGTCGGATTCGAAAATCTAAACTCACCGGAGACGGACCATGTGGTGCCCGAGGCAGCGATATCCCATTGGAGACAAATCGGCTGGAGGCCGATGTATTGAATCTCGACGCAATTTGAGAGTTCCATCGTCATTAGGAGGCCCTGAACGTTACAATTAACAATCATTTTTGCGTCGGATTCGAAAATCTAGACTCACAGGAGAACGAATATAAGGTGCCCGAGGCAGCAATAGACCCTTGGAGACAAGTCGGCTGGAGGACGATGTATTGAATCTCGACGCAATTTGAGAGTTCCATCGGCATTAGGAGGCCCTGAACGTTTCAATTAACTATGATTTTTGCGTCGGATTCGAAAATCTAGACTTACAAGAGAACGACCATAAGGTTCCCGAGGCAGCATTAGACCCTTGGAGTCAAGTCGGCTGGAGGCCGATGTATTGAATCTCGACGCAATTTGAGTGTTCCATCGTCATTAGGAGGCCCTGAACGTTACAATCAAGTATCATTTTTGCGTCGGATTCGAAAATCTAGACTCACAGGAGAAGGACCATGTGGTGCCCGAGGCAGCAATAGACCCTTGGAGACAAGTCCGCTGCAGGCCGATGTATTGAATCTCGACGCAATTTGAGTGTTCCATCGTCATTACAAGGCCCTGAACGTTACAATTAACTATCATTTTTGCGTCGGATTCGAAAATCTAGACTTACAAGAGAACAACCATGAGGTGCCCGAGACTGCAATATCCTCTTGGATACAAGTCGACTGGAGGTCGATGTATTGAATCTCGACGCAATTTGAGTCTTCTATCGTCATTAGGAGGCGCTGAACGTTACAATTCACTATCATATTTGCGTCGGATTCGATAATCTAAACTCACAGGAGAACGACCATAAGGTGTCGAAGCAGCAACAGACCCTTGGAGACAAGTCGGCTGGAGGCCGATGTATTGAATCTCGACGCAATTTGAGTGTTCCATCGTCATTAGGAGGCCCCAAACGTTACAATTAACCATCATTTTTGCGTCGGATTCGAAAATCTAGACTCACAGGAGAAGGACCATGTGGTGCCCGAGGCAGCAATAGACCCTTGGAGACAAGTCGGCTGCAGGCCGATGTATTGAATCTCGACGCAATTTGAGTGTTCCATCGTCACTACAAGGCCCTGAACGTTACAATTAACTATCATTTTTGCGTCGGATTCGAAAATCTAGACTCACAGGTAAACGACCATAAGGTGCCCGAGGCAGCAACAGACCCTTGGAGACAAGTCGGCTGGAGCCCGATGTATTGAATGTCGACGCAATTTGAGTGTTCCATCGTCATTAGGAGGCCCTAAACGTTACAATTCACTATCATTTTCGCGTCGGATTCAAAAATCTAGACTCACAGGAGAAGGACCATGTGGTGCCCGAGGCAGCAATAGACCCTTGGAGACAAGTCGGCTGCAGGCCGATGTATTGAATCTTGACGCAATTTGAGTGTTCCTTCGTCATTACAGGGCCCTGAACGTTACAATTAACTATCATTTTTGCGTCGGATTCGAAAATCTAGACCCACAGGAGAACGTCCATAAGGTGCCCGAGGCAGCAATAGACCCTTGGAGACAAGTCGGCTGGAGCCCGATGTATTGAATCTCGACGCAATCTGAGAGTTCCATCGTCATTAGGAGGCCCTAAACGTTACAATTAACTATCATTTTTGCGTCGGATTCGATAATCTAGACATACAAGAGAATGTCCATAAGGTGCCCGAGGCAGCAACAGACCCTTGGAGACAAGTCGGCAGGAGGCCGATGTATTGGATCTCGACGCAATTTGAGTGTTCCATCGGCATTAGGAGGCCCTGAACGTTACAATTGACTATCATTTTTGCGTCGGATTCGAAAATCTAGACTCACAGGAGAACGACCATAAGGTGCCCGAGGCAGCAACAGCCCCTTGGAGACAAGTCGGCTGGAGGCCGATGTATTGAATGTCGACGCAATTTGAGTGTTCTATCGTCATTAGGAGGCCCTAAACGTTACAATTCATATCATTTTCGCGTCGGATTCGAAAATCTAGACTCACAGGAGAAGGACCATGTGGTGCCCGAGGCAGCAATAGACCCTTGGAGACAAGTCGGCTGCAGGCCGATGTATTGAATCTCGGCGCAATTTGAGTGTTCCATCGTCACTACAAGGCCCTGAACGTTACAATTAACTATCATTTTTGCGTCGGATTCGATAATCTAGACTTACAAGAGAACGACCATAAGGTGCCCGAGGCAGCAACAGACCCTTGGAGACAAGTCGGCTGGAGGCCGATGTATTGAATCTCGACGCAATTTGAGTGTTCCATCGGCATTAGGAGGCCCTGAACGTTACAATTAACTATCATTTTTGCGTCGGATTCGAAAATCTAGACTCACCGGAGACGGACCACGTGGTGCCCGAGGCAGCGATATCCCCTTGGAGACAAGTCGGCTGGAGGCCGATGTATTGAATCTCGACGCAATTTGAGAGTTCCATCGGATTTAGGAGGCCCTGAACGTTTCAATTAACTATGATTTTTGCGTCGGATTCGAAAATCTAGACTTACAAGAGAACGACCATAAGGTTCCCGAGGCAGCATTAGACCCTTGGAGACAAGTCGGCTGGAGGCCGATGTATTGAATCTCGACGCAATTTGAGTGTTCCATCGTCATTAGGTGGCCCTAAACGTTACAATTAACTATCATTTTTACGTCGGATTCAAAAATCTAGATGTACAAGAGAACGACCATAAGGTGCCCGAGGCAGCAACAGACCCTTGGAGACAAGTCGGCTGGAGGCCGATGTTTTGAATCTCGACGCAATTTGAGTGTTCTATCGGCATTAGGAGGCCATGAACGTTACAATTAACTATCATTTTTGCGTCGGATTCGAAAATCTAGACTCACAGGAGAACGACCATAAGGTGGTCGAGGCAGCAACAGACCTTTGGAGACAAGTAGGCTGGAGGCCGATGTATTGAATGTCGACGCAATTTGAGTGTTCCATCGTCATTAGGAGGCCCTAAACGTTACAATTCACTATCATTTTCGCGTCGGATTCGAAAATCTAGACTCACAGGAGAAGGACCATGTGGTGCCCGAGGCAGCAATAGACCCTTGGAGACAAGTCGGCTGCAGGCCGATGTATTGAATCTCGACGCAATTTGAGTGTTCCATCGTCACTACAAGGCCCTGAACGTTACAATTAACTATCATTTTTGCGTCGGATTCGAAAATCTAGACTCACAGGAGAACGACCATAAGGTGCCCGAGGCAGCAACAGACCCTTGGAGACAAGTCGGCTGGAGGCCGATGTATTGAATGTCGACGCAATTTGAGTGTTCCATCGTCATTAGGAGGCCCTAAACGATACAATTCACTATCATTTTTGCGTCGGATTCGAAAATCTAGACTCACAGGAGAAGGACCATGTGGTGCCCGAGGCAGCAATAGACCCTTGGAGACAAGTCGGCTGCAGGCCGATGTATTGAATCTTGACGCAATTTGAGTGTTCCATCGTCATTACAGGGCCCTGAACGTTACAATTAACTATCATTTTTGAGTCGGATTCGAAAATCTAGACTCACAGGAGAACGACCATAAGGTGCCCGAGGCAGCAATAGACCCTTGGAGACAAGTCGGCTGCAGGCCGATGTATTGAATCTCGACGCAATCTGAGAGTTCCATCGTCATTAGGAGGCCCTAAACGTTACAATTAACTATCATTTTTGCGTCGGATTCGATAATCTAGACATACAAGAGAATGACCATAAGGGGCCCGAGGCAGCAACAGACCCTTGGAGACAAGTCGGCAGGAGGCCGATGTATTGGATCTCGACGCAGTTTGAGTGTTCCATCGGCATTAGGAGGCCCTGAACGTTACAATTGACTATCATTTTTGCGTCGGATTCGAAAATCTAGACTCACAGGAGAACGACCATAAGGTGGTCGAGGCAGCAACAGACCTTTGGAGACAAGTAGGCTGGAGGCCGATGTATTGAATGTCGACGCAATTTGAGTGTTCCATCGTCATTAGGAGGCCATAACGTTACAATTCACTATCATTTTCGCGTCGGATTCGAAAATCTAGACTCACAGGAGAAGGACCATGTGGTGCCCGAGGCAGCAATAGACCCTTGGAGACAAGTCGGCTGCAGGCCGATGTATTGAATCTCGACGCAATTTGAGTGTTCCATCGTCACTACAAGGCCCTGAACGTTACAATTAACTATCATTTTTGCGTCGGATTCGAAAATCTAGACTCACAGGAGAACGACCATAAGGTGCCCGAGGCAGCAACAGACCCTTGGAGACAAGTCGGCTGGAGGCCGATGTATTGAATGTCGACGCAATTTGAGTGTTCCATCGTCATTAGGAGGCCCTAAACGTTACAATTCACTATCATTTTCGCGTCGGATTCGAAAATCTAGACTCACAGGAGAAGGACCATGTGGTGCCCGAGGCAGCAATAGACCCTTGGAGACAAGTCGGCAGGAGGCCGATGTATTGGATCTCGACGCAATTTGAGTGTTCCATCGGCATTAGGAGGCCCTGAACGTTACAATTGACTATCATTTTTGCGTCGGATTCGAAAATCTAGACTCACAGGAGAAGGACCATGTGGTGCCCGAGGCAGCGATATCCCATTGGAGAATAGTCGGCTGGAGGCCGATGTATTGAATCTCGACGCAATTTGAGAGTTCCATCGTCATTAGGAGGCCCTGAATGTTACAATTAACAATCATTTTTGCGTCGGATTCGAAAATCTAGACTCACAGGAGAACGAATATAAGGTGCCCGAGGCAGCAATAGACCCTTGGAGACAAGTCGGCTGGAGGACGAAGTATTGAATCTCGACGCAATTTGAGAGTTCCATCGGCATTAGGAGGCCCTGAACGTTTCAATTAACTATGATTTTTGCGTCGGATTCGAAAATCTAGACTTACAAGAGAACGACAATAAGGTTCCCGAGGCAGCATTAGACCCTTGGAGTCAAGTCGGCTGGAGGCCGATGTATTGAATCTCGACGCAATTTGAGTGTTCCATCGTCATTAGGAGGCCCTGAACGTTACAATCAACTATCATTTTTGCGTCGGATTCGAAAATCTAGACTCACAGGAGAAGGACCATGTGGTGCCCGAGGCAGCAATAGACCCTTGGAGACAAGTCCGCTGCAGGCCGATGTATTGAATCTCGACGCAATTTGGGTGTTCCATCGTCATTACAAGGTCCTGAACGTTACAATTAACTATCATTTTTGCGTCGGATTCGAAAATCTAGACTTACAAGAGAACGACCATGAGGTGCCCGAGACTGCAGTATCCTCTTGGATACAAGTCGACTGGAGGTCGATGTATTGAATCTCGACGCAATTTGAGTCTTCTATCGTCATTAGGAGGCGCTGAACGTTACAATTCACTATCATTTTTGCGTCGGATTCGATAATCTAAACTCACAGGAGAACGACCATAAGGTGTCGAGGCAGCAACAGACCCTTGGAGACAAGTCGGCTGGAGGCCGATGTATTGAATCTCGACGCAATTTGAGTGTTCCATCGTCATTAGGAGGCCCCAAACGTTACAATTAACCATCATTTTTGCGTCGGATTCGAAAATCTAGACTCACAGGAGAAGGACCATGTGGTGCCCGAGGCAGCAATAGACCCTTGGAGACAAGTCGGCTGCAGGCCGATGTATTGAATCTTGACGCAATTTGAGTGCTCCATCGTCATTACAGGGCCCTGAACGCTACAATTAACTATCATTTTTGCGTCGGATTCGAAAATCTAGACTCACAGGAGAAGGACCATGTGGTGCCCGAGGCAGCAATAGACCCTAGGAGACAAGTCGGCAGGAGGCCGATGTATTGAATCTCGACGCAATTTGAGTGTTCCATCGTCATTACAGGGCCCTGAACGTTACAATTAACTATCATTTTTGCGTCGGATTCGAAAATCTAGACTCACAGGAGAACGACTATAAGGTGCCCGAGGCAGCAATAGACCCTTGGAGACAAGTCGGCAGGAGGCCGATGTATTGGATCTCGACGCAATTTGAGAGTTCCATCGGCATTAGGAGGCCCTGAACGTTACAATTGACTATCATTTTTGCGTCGGATTCGAAAATCTAGACTCACAGGAGAAGGACCATGTGGTGCCCGAGGCAGCAGTAGACCCTTGAGACCCTTGGAGACAAGTCCGCTGCAGGCCGATGTATTGAATCTCGACGCAATTTGAGTGTTCCATCGTCATTACAAGGCCCTGAACGTTACAATTAACTATCATTTTTGCGTCGGATTCGAGAATCTAGACTCACAGGAGAAGGACCATGTGGTGCCCGAGGCAGCAATAGACCCTTGGAGACAAGTCCGCTGCAGGCCGATGTATTGAATCTTGACGCAATTTGAGTGTTCCATCGTCATTACAAGGCCCTGAACGTTACAATTAACTATCATTTTTGCGTCGGATTCGAAAATCTAGACTCACAGGAGAACGACCATAAGGTGCCCGAGGCAGCAATAGACCCTTAGAGACAAGTCGGCTGGAGGCCGATGTATTGAATCTCGACGCAATTTGAGTGTTCCATCGGCATTAGGAGGCCCTGAACGTTACAATTAACTATCATTTTTGCGTCGGATTCGAAAATCTAGACTCACCGGAGACGGACCATGTGGTGCCCGAGGCAGCGATATCCTCTTGGAGGCAAGTCGGCTGGAGGCCGATGTATTGAATCTCGACGCAATTTGAGAGTTCCATCGTCATTAGGAAGCGCTGAACGTTACAATTGACTATCATTTTTGCGTCGGATTCGATAATCTAAACTCACAGGAGAACGACCATAAGGTGCCGAGGCAGCAACAAACCCTTGGAGACAAGTCGGCTGGAGGCCGATGTACTGAATCTCGACGCAATTTGAGTGTTCCATCGTCATTAGGAGGCCCTAAACGTTACAATTCACTATCATTTTTGCGTCGGATACGAAAATATAGCCTCACAGGAGAACGACCATAAGGAGCCGGAGGAAGCAATAGAGCCTTGGAGACAAGTCGGCTGCAGGCCGATGTATTGAATCTTGACGTAATTGAGTGTTCCATCGTCATTACAGGGCCCTGAACGTTACAATTAACTATCATTTTTGCGTCGGATTCGAAAATCTAGACTCACAGGAGAACGACCATAAGGTGGTCGAGGCAGCAACAGACCTTTGGAGACAAGTAGGCTGGAGGCCGATGTATTGAATGTCGACGCAATTTGAGTGTTCCATCGTCATTAGGAGGCCCTAAACGTTACAATTCACTATCATTTTCGCGTCGGATTCGAAAATCTAGACTCACAGGAGAAGGACCATGTGGTGCCCGAGGCAGCAATAGACCCTTGGAGACAAGTCGGCTGCAGGCCGATGTATTGAATCTCGACGCAATTTGAGTGTTCCATCGTCACTACAAGGCCCTGAACGTTACAATTAACTATCATTTTTTGCGTCGGATTCGAAAATCTAGACTCACAGGAGAACGACCATAAGGTGCCCGAGGCAGCAACAGACCCTTGGAGACAAGTCGGCTGGAGGCCGATGTATTGAATGTCGACGCAATTTGAGTGTTCCATCGTCATTAGGAGGCCCTAAACGATACAATTCACTATCATTTTTGCGTCGGATTCGAAAATCTAGACTCACAGGAGAAGGACCATGTGGTGCCCGAGGCAGCAATAGACCCTTGGAGACAAGTCGGCTGCAGGCCGATGTATTGAATCTTGACGCAATTTGAGTGTTCCATCGTCATTACAGGGCCCTGAACGTTACAATTAACTATCATTTTTGCGTCGGATTCGAAAATCTAGACTCACAGGAGAACGACCATAAGGTGCCCGAGGCAGCAATAGACCCTTGGAGACAAGTCGGCTGCAGGCCGATGTATTGAATCTCGACGCAATCTGAGAGTTCCATCGTCATTAGGAGGCCCTAAACGTTACAATTAACTATCATTTTTGCGTCGGATTCGATAATCTAGACATACAAGAGAATGACCATAAGGTGCCCGAGGCAGCAACAGACCCTTGGAGACAAGTCGGCAGGAGGCCGATGTATTGGATCTCGACGCAGTTTGAGTGTTCCATCGGCATTAGGAGGCCCTGAACGTTACAATTGACTATCATTTTTGCGTCGGATTCGAAAATCTAGACTCACAGGAGAACGACCATAAGGTGGTCGAGGCAGCAACAGACCTTTGGAGACAAGTAGGCTGGAGGCCGATGTATTGAATGTCGACGCAATTTGAGTGTTCCATCGTCATTAGGAGGCCATAACGTTACAATTCACTATCATTTTCGCGTCGGATTCGAAAATCTAGACTCACAGGAGAAGGACCATGTGGTGCCCGAGGCAGCAATAGACCCTTGGAGACAAGTCGGCTGCAGGCCGATGTATTGAATCTCGACGCAATTTGAGTGTTCCATCGTCACTACAAGGCCCTGAACGTTACAATTAACTATCATTTTTGCGTCGGATTCGAAATCTAGACTCACAGGAGAACGACCATAAGGTGCCCGAGGCAGCAACAGACCCTTGGAGACAAGTCGGCTGGAGGCCGATGTATTGAATGTCGACGCAATTTGAGTGTTCCATCGTCATTAGGAGGCCCTAAACGTTACAATTCACTATCATTTTCGCGTCGGATTCGAAAATCTAGACTCACAGGAGAAGGACCATGTGGTGCCCGAGGCAGCAATAGACCCTTGGAGACAAGTCGGCAGGAGGCCGATGTATTGGATCTCGACGCAATTTGAGTGTTCCATCGGCATTAGGAGGCCCTGAACGTTACAATTGACTATCATTTTTGCGTCGGATTCGAAAATCTAGACTCACAGGAGAAGGACCATGTGGTGCCCGAGGCAGCGATATCCCATTGGAGAATAGTCGGCTGGAGGCCGATGTATTGAATCTCGACGCAATTTGAGAGTTCCATCGTCATTAGGAGGCCCTGAATGTTACAATTAACAATCATTTTTGCGTCGGATTCGAAAATCTAGACTCACAGGAGAACGAATATAAGGTGCCCGAGGCAGCAATAGACCCTTGGAGACAAGTCGGCTGGAGGACGATGTATTGAATCTCGACGCAATTTGAGAGTTCCATCGGCATTAGGAGGCCCTGAACGTTTCAATTAACTATGATTTTTGCGTCGGATTCGAAAATCTAGACTTACAAGAGAACGACAATAAGGTTCCCGAGGCAGCATTAGACCCTTGGAGTCAAGTCGGCTGGAGGCCGATGTATTGAATCTCGACGCAATTTGAGTGTTCCATCGTCATTAGGAGGCCCTGAACGTTACAATCAACTATCATTTTTGCGTCGGATTCGAAAATCTAGACTCACAGGAGAAGGACCATGTGGTGCCCGAGGCAGCAATAGACCCTAGGAGACAAGTCGGCAGGAGGCCGATGTATTGAATCTCGACGCAATTTGAGTGTTCCATCGTCATTACAGGGCCCTGAACGTTACAATTAACTATCATTTTTGCGTCGGATTCGAAAATCTAGACTTACAAGAGAACGACCATGAGGTGCCCGAGACTGCAGTATCCTCTTGGATACAAGTCGACTGGAGGTCGATGTATTGAATCTCGACGCAATTTGAGTCTTCTATCGTCATTAGGAGGCGCTGAACGTTACAATTCACTATCATTTTTGCGTCGGATTCGATAATCTAAACTCACAGGAGAACGACCATAAGGTGTCGAGGCAGCAACAGACCCTTGGAGACAAGTCGGCTGGAGGCCGATGTATTGAATCTCGACGCAATTTGAGTGTTCCATCGTCATTAGGAGGCCCCAAACGTTACAATTAACCATCATTTTTGCGTCGGATTCGAAAATCTAGACTCACAGGAGCAGGACCATGTGGTGCCCGAGGCAGCAATAGACCCTTGGAGACAAGTCGGCTGCAGGCCGATGTATTGAATCTTGACGCAATTTGAGTGCTCCATCGTCATTACAGGGCCCTGAACGCTACAATTAACTATCATTTTTGCGTCGGATTCGAAAATCTAGACTCACAGGAGAAGGACCATGTGGTGCCCGAGGCAGCAATAGACCCTAGGAGACAAGTCGGCAGGAGGCCGATGTATTGAATCTCGACGCAATTTGAGTGTTCCATCGTCATTACAGGGCCCTGAACGTTACAATTAACTATCATTTTTGCGTCGGATTCGAAAATCTAGACTCACAGGAGAACGACTATAAGGTGCCCGAGGCAGCAATAGACCCTTGGAGACAAGTCGGCAGGAGGCCGATGTATTGGATCTCGACGCAATTTGAGAGTTCCATCGGCATTAGGAGGCCCTGAACGTTACAATTGACTATCATTTTTGCGTCGGATTCGAAAATCTAGACTCACAGGAGAAGGACCATGTGGTGCCCGAGGCAGCAGTAGACCCTTGAGACCCTTGGAGACAAGTCCGCTGCAGGCCGATGTATTGAATCTCGACGCAATTTGAGTGTTCCATCGTCATTACAAGGCCCTGAACGTTACAATTAACTATCATTTTTGCGTCGGATTCGAGAATCTAGACTCACAGGAGAACGACCATAAGGTGCCCGAGGCAGCAATAGACCCTTGGAGACAAGTCGGCTGGAGGCCGATGTATTGAATCTCGACGCAATTTGAGTGTTCCATCGGCATTAGGAGGCCCTGAACGTTACAATTAACTATCAGTTTTGCGTCGGATTCGAAAATCTAGACTCACCGGAGACGGACCATGTGGTGCCCGAGGCAGCGATATCCCCTTGGAGGCAAGTCGGCTGGAGGCCGATGTATTGAATCTCGACGCAATTTGAGAGTTCCATCGTCATTAGGAGGCCCTGAACGTTACAATTAACAATCATTTTTGCGTCCGATTCGAAAATCTAGACTCACAGGAGAACGACCATAAGGTGGTCGAGGTAGCAACAGACCTTTGGAGACAAGTATCCTGGAGGCCGATGTATTGAATGTCGACGCAATTTGAGTGTTCCATCGTCATTAGGAGGCCCTAAACGTTACAATTCACTATCATTTTCGCGTCGGATTCGAAAATCTAGACTCACAGGAGAAGGACCTTGTGGTGCCCGAGGCAGCAATAGACCCTTGGAGACAAGTCGGCTGCAGGCCGATGTATTGAATCTCGACGCAATTTGAGTGTTCCATCGTCACTACAAGGCCCTGAACGTTACAATAAACTATCATTTTTGCGTCGGATTCGAAAATCTAGACTCACAGGAGAACGACCATAAGGTGCCCGAGGCAGCAACAGACCCTTGGAGACAAGTCGGCTGGAGGCACATGTATTGAATCTCGACGCAATTTGAGTGTTCCATCGTCACTACAAGGCCCTGAACGTTACAATTAACTATCATTTTTGCGTCGGATTCGATAATCTAGACTTACAAGAGAACGACCATAAGGTGCCCGAGGCAGCAACAGACCCTTGGAGACAAGTCGGCTGGAGGCCGATGTATTGAATCTCGACGCAATTTGAGTGTTCTATCGGCATTAGGAGGCCCTGAACGTTACAATTAACTATCATTTTTGCGTCGGATTCGAAAATCTAGACTCACCGGAGACGGACCATGTGGTGCCCGAGGCAGCGATATCCCATTGGAGACAAGTCGGCTGGAGACCGATGTATTGAATCTCGACGCAATTTGAAAGTTCCATCGTCATTAGGAGGCCCTGAACGTTACAATTAACAATCATTTTTGCGTCGGATTCGAAAATCTAGACTCACAGGAGAACGAATATAAGGTTCCCGAGGCAGCATTAGACCCTTGGAGTCAAGTCGGCTGGAGGCCGATGTATTGAATCTCGACGCAATTTGAGTGTTCCATCGTCATTAGGAGGCCCTGAACGTTACAATTGACTATCATTTTTGCGTCGGATTCGAAAATCTAGACTCACAGGAGAAGGACCATGTGGTGCCCGAGGCAGCAATAGACCCTTGAGACCCTTGGAGACAAGTCCGCTGCAGGCCGATGTATTGAATCTCGACGC
Source organism: Schistocerca americana (assembly GCF_021461395.2). Lineage (NCBI taxonomy): Eukaryota > Metazoa > Arthropoda > Insecta > Orthoptera > Acrididae > Schistocerca > Schistocerca americana. Next base: position 61,469 of record NW_025726289.1, on the reverse strand, counting down.
AATTTGAGTGTTCCATCGTCATTACAAGGCCCTGAACGTTACAATTAACTATCATTTTTGCGTCGGATTCGAAAATCTAGACTCACAGGAGAACGACCATAAGGTGCCCGAGGCAGCAACAGACCCTTGGAGACAAGTCGGCTGGAGGCCGATGTATTGAATCTCGACGCAATTTGAGTGTTCCATCGGCATTAGGAGGCCCTGAACGTTACAATTAACTATCATTTTTGCGTCGGATTCGATAATCTAGATTTACAAGAGAACGACCATAAGGTGCCCGAGGCAGCAACAGACCCTTGGAGACAAGTCGGCTGGAGGCCGATGTATTGAATCTCGACGCAATTTGAGTGTTCCATCGGCATTAGGAGGCCCTGAACGTTACAATTAACTATCATTTTTGCGTCGGATTCGAAAATCTAGACTCACAGGAGAAGGACCATGTGGTGCCCGAGGCAGCAATAGACCCTTGGAGACAAGTCGGCTGCAGGCCGATGTATTGAATCTTGACGCAATTTGAGTGCTCCATCGTCATTACAGGGCCCTGAACGCTACAATTAACTATCATTTTTGCGTCGGATTCGAAAATCTAGACTCACAGGAGAAGGACCATGTGGTGCCCGAGGCAGCAATAGACCCTAGGAGACAAGTCGGCAAGAGGCCGATGTATTGAATCTCGACGCAATTTGAGTGTTCCATCGGCATTAGGAGGCCCTGAACGTTACAATTAACTATCAGTTTTCCGTCGGATTCGAAAATCTAGACTCACCGGAGACGGACCATGTGGTGCCCGAGGCAGCGATATCCCCTTGGAGGCAAGTCGGCTGGAGGCCGATGTATTGAATCTCGACGCAATTTGAGTGTTCCATCGCCATTACAAGGCCCTGAACATTACAATTAACTATCATTTTTGCGTCGGATTCGAGAATCTAGACTCACAGGAGAACGACCATAAGGTGCCCGAGGCAGCAATAGACCCTTGGAGACAAGTCGGCTGGAGGCCGATGTATTGAATCTCGACGCAATTTGAGTGTTCCATCGGCATTAGGAGGCCCTGAACGTTACAATTAACAATCAGTTTTGCGTCGGATTCGAAAATCTAGACTCACCGGAGACGGACCATGTGGTGCCCGAGGCAGCGATATCCCCTTGGAGGCAAGTCGGCTGGAGGCCGATGTATTGAATCTCGACGCAATTTGAGAGTTCCATCGTCATTAGGAGGCCCTGAACGTTACAATTAACAATCATTTTTGCGTCCGATTCGAAAATCTAGACTCACAGGAGAACGACCATAAGGTGGTCGAGGTAGCAACAGACCTTTGGAGACAAGTGAGCTGGAGGCCGATGTATTGAATGTCGACGCAATTTGAGTGTTCCATCGTCATTAGGAGGCCCTAAACGTTACAATTCACTATCATTTTCGCGTCGGATTCGAAAATCTAGACTCACAGGAGAAGGACCATGTGGTGCCCGAGGCAGCAATAGACCCTTGGAGACAAGTCGGCTGCAGGCCGATGTATTGAATCTCGACGCAATTTGAGTGTTCCATCGTCACTACAAGGCCCTGAACGTTACAATTAACTATCATTTTTGCGTCGGATTCGAAAATCTAGACTCACAGGAGAACGACCATAAGGTGCCCGAGGCAGCAACAGACCCTTGGAGACAAGTCGGCTGGAGGCACATGTATTGAATCTCGACGCAATTTGAGTGTTCCATCGTCACTACAAGGCCCTGAACGTTACAATTAACTATCATTTTTGCGTCGGATTCGATAATCTAGACTTACAAGAGAACGACCATAAGGTGCCCGAGGCAGCAACAGACCCTTGGAGACAAGTCGGCTGGAGGCCGATGTATTGAATCTCGACGCAATTTGAGTGTTCTATCGGCATTAGGAGGCCCTGAACGTTACAATTAACTATCATTTTTGCGTCGGATTCGAAAATCTAGACTCACCGGAGACGGACCATGTGGTGCCCGAGGCAGCGATATCCCATTGAGACAAGTCGGCTGGAGACCGATGTATTGAATCTCGACGCAATTTGAAAGTTCCATCGTCATTAGGAGGCCCTGAACGTTACAATTAACAATCATTTTTGCGTCGGATTCGAAAATCTAGACTCACAGGAGAACGAATATAAGGTGCCCGAGGCAGCAATAGACCCTTGGAGACAAGTCGGCTGGAGGACGATGTATTGAATCTCGACGCAATTTGAGAGTTCCATCGGCATTAGGAGGCCCTGAACGTTTCAATTAACTATGATTTTTGCGTCGGATTCGAAAATCTAGACTTACAAGAGAACGACCATAAGGTTCCCGAGGCAGCATTAGACCCTTGGAGTCAAGTCGGCTGGAGGCCGATGTATTGAATCTCGACGCAATTTGAGTGTTCCATCGTCATTAGGAGGCCCTGAACGTTACAATTGACTATCATTTTTGCGTCGGATTCGAAAATCTAGACTCACAGGAGAAGGACCATGTGGTGCCCGAGGCAGCAATAGACCCTTGAGACCCTTGGAGACAAGTCCGCTGCAGGCCGATGTATTGAATCTCGACGCAATTTTGAGTGTTCCATCGTCATTACAAGGCCCTGAACGTTACAATTAACTATCATTTTTGCGTCGGATTCGAAAATCTAGACTCACAGGAGAACGACCATAAGGTGCCCGAGGCAGCAATAGACCCTTGGAGACAAATCGGCTGGAGGCCGATGTATTGAATCTCGACGCAATTTGAGTGTTCCATCGGCATTAGGAGGCCCTGAACGTTACAATTAACTATCATTTTTGCGTCGTATTCGAAAATCTAGACTCACCGGAGACGGACCATGTGGTGCCCGAGGCAGCGATATCCCCTTGGAGGCAAGTCGGCTGGAGGCCGATGTATTGAATTTCGACGCAATTTGAGAGTTCCATCGTCATTAGGAGGCCCTGAACGTTACAATTAACAATCATTTTTGCGTCCGATTCGAAAATCTAGACTCACAGGAGAACGACCATAAGGTGGTCGAGGCAGCAACAGACCTTTGGAGACAAGTAGGCTGGAGGCCGATGTATTGAATGTCGACGCAATTTGAGTGTTCCATCGTCATTAGGAGGCCCTAAACGTTACAATTCACTATCATTTTCGCGTCGGATTCGAAAATCTAGACTCACAGGAGAAGGACCATGTGGTGCCCGAGGCAGCAATAGACCCTTGGAGACAAGTCGGCTGCAGGCCGATGTATTGAATCTCGACGCAATTTGAGTGTTCCATCGTCACTACAAGGCCCTGAACGTTACAATTAACTATCATTTTTGCGTCGGATTCGAAAATCTAGACTCACAGGAGAACGACCATAAGGTGCCCGAGGCAGCAACAGACCCTTGGAGACAAGTCGGCTGGAGGCCGATGTATTGAATGTCGACGCAATTTGAGTGTTCCATCGTCATTAGGAGGCCCTAAACGTTACAATTCACTATCATTTTCGCGTCGGATTTGAAAATCTAGACTCACAGGAGAAGAACCATGTGGTGCACGAGGGCAGCAATAGACCCTTGGAGACAAGTCGGCAGGAGGCCGATGTATTGGATCTCGACGCAATTTGAGTGTTCCATCGGCATTAGGAGGCCCTGAACGTTACAATTGACTATCATTTTTGCGTCGGATTCGAAAATCTAGACTCACAGGAGAAGGACCATGTGGTGCCCGAGGCAGCAATAGACCCTTGGAGACCAGTCGGCTGCAGGCCGATGTATTGAATCTCGACGCAATCTGAGAGTTCCATCGTCATTAGGAGGCCCTAAACGTTACAATTAACTATCATTTTTGCGTCGGATTCGATAATCTAGACATACAAGTGAATGACCATAAGGTGCCCGAGGCAGCAACAGACCCTTGGAGACAAGTCGGCAGGAGGCCGATGTATTGGATCTCGACGCAATTTGAGTGTTCCATCGGCATTAGGAGGCCCTGAACGTTACAATTGACTATCATTTTTGCGTCGGATTCGAAAATCTAGACTCACAGGAGAACGACCATAAGGTGCCCGAGGGCAGCAACAGCCCCTTGGAGACAAGTCGGCTGGAGGCCGATGTATTGAATGTCGACGCAATTTGAGTGCTCTATCGTCATTAGGAGGTCCTAAACGTTACAATTCACTATCATTTTCGCGTCGGATTCGAAAATCTAGACTCACAGGAGGAGGACCATGTCGTGCCCGAGGCAGCAATAGACCCTTGGAGACAAGTCGGCTGCAGGCCGATGTATTGAATCTCGACGCAATTTGAGTGTTCCATCGTCACTACAAGGCCCTGAACGTTACAATTAACTATCATTTTTGCGTCGGATTCGATAATCTAGACTTACAAGGAGAACGACCATAAGGTGCCCGAGGCAGCTACAGACCCTTGGAGACAAGTCGGCTGGAGGCCGATGTATTGAATCTCGACGCAATTTGAGTGTTCCATCGGCATTAGGAGGCCCTGAACGTTACAATTAACTATCATTTTTGCGTCGGATTCGATAATCTAGATTTACAAGAGAACGACCATAAGGTGCCCGAGGCAGCAACAGACCCTTGGAGACAAGTCGGCTGGAGGCCGATGTATTGAATCTCGACGCAATTTGAGTGTTCCATCGGCATTAGGAGGCCCTGAACGTTACAATTAACTATCATTTTTGCGTCGGATTCGAAAATCTAGACTCACAGGAGAAGGACCATGTGGTGCCCGAGGCAGCAATAGACCCTTGGAGACAAGTCGGCTGCAGGCCGATGTATTGAATCTTGACGCAATTTGAGTGCTCCATCGTCATTACAGGGCCCTGAACGCTACAATTAACTATCATTTTTGCGTCGGATTCGAAAATCTAGACTCACAGGAGAAGGACCATGTGGTGCCCGAGGCAGCAATAGACCCTAGGAGACAAGTCGGCAGGAGGCCGATGTATTGAATCTCGACGCAATTTGAGTGTTCCATCGGCATTAGGAGGCCCTGAACGTTACAATTAACTATCAGTTTTGCGTCGGATTCGAAAATCTAGACTCACCGGAGACGGACCATGTGGTGCCCGAGGCAGCGATATCCCCTTGGAGGCAAGTCGGCTGGAGGCCGATGTATTGAATCTCGACGCAATTTGAGTGTTCCATCGCCATTACAAGGCCCTGAACATTACAATTAACTATCATTTTTGCGTCGGATTCGAGAATCTAGACTCACAGGAGAACGACCATAAGGTGCCCGAGGCAGCAATAGACCCTTGGAGACAAGTCGGCTGGAGGCCGATGTATTGAATCTCGACGCAATTTGAGTGTTCCATCGGCATTAGGAGGCCCTGAACGTTACAATTAACTATCTGTTTTGCGTCGGATTCGAAAATCTAGACTCACCGGAGACGGACCATGTGGTGCCCGAGGCAGCGATATCCCCTTGGAGGCAAGTCGGCTGGAGGCCGATGTATTGAATCTCGACGCAATTTGAGAGTTCCATCGTCATTAGGAGGCCCTGAACGTTACAATTAACAATCATTTTTGCGTCCGATTCGAAAATCTAGACTCACAGGAGAACGACCATAAGGTGGTCGAGGTAGCAACAGACCTTTGGAGACAAGTAGGCTGGAGGCCGATGTATTGAATGTCGACGCAATTTGAGTGTTCCATCGTCATTAGGAGGCCCTAAACGTTACAATTCACTATCATTTTCGCGTCGGATTCGAAAATCTAGACTCACAGGAGAAGGACCATGTGGTGCCCGAGGCAGCAATAGACCCTTGGAGACAAGTCGGCTGCAGGCCGATGTATTGAATCTCGACGCAATTTGAGTGTTCCATCGTCACTACAAGGCCCTGAACGTTACAATTAAGGGGAGTTGGAATGCCGGAAAATGGAAAAAATTCACATTTTCAGTTTTTAACCTTATAACTTAATTTGAAATTTTCTGCTTAAAATGGTGCAAAATTTGTTAAGAAATTCCAATTGGAAGTATTTTTATTTAATTTTTCAAAATTACATGTGCGCCCAGCAAAGTTACCCATCTTGTGATTTGTACACATTTAAATCTTCGCATTTCCGAAAACATTACATATAGAAGGCTGTGGATTTCACTCTTCAGTTGTAGAATCTTTGATCCTTCCATAGGTACCATTGTTTTTACGACTAGCTGTGTTTATTGTTCAGTTTTTGATCTGTGAGTGTTTGTTTTGAGCCTCGAGTTTAGTTTGTCGCTCATTTGGAGTTTGTTATCTGTCTTGTTTTGACTTTCAGTGGTGAGTGCGTAGTTTCTACGATGCCTAGGAGTGCATCATTATTTAAAAAGCGAAAGTTTCGCGGTAATAGATTTACAAATAACGTTTGTTCAAGTGATTCTGCTTCAGCACCTGTTGATGCTGGTGAAAGTTCTGACGTTTGTACAGCTGAGATGTGTGAAGGAGACACGCCCACCAGTGCATCAAAAAAGAAGTTATCAAACTGTGCAAGTGAAATTACAGATGAAGCTTCTAATGAACAATATGTTTTAGTCGACTTTCCTGTTTTTACTGAGTTTATGAAGAAATGTTTGTGTTGTAATCTTTGTGGAGGTTCTTTTGATATGAACATAACAAAATCTATAGGACTTTCCTGCAAAATTGCTATAGTTTGTGCCAGTTGTGAAAATGAGACCTGTTTTTGGAGCTCTAAAACATGCAGTAGCAATTTGTTTGAGAGTAATATCAGGCTAATGTATGCAATGAGAGCAATTGGTAAAGGACATACTGCTGCTCAAACATTTTGTGCCATAATGAATCTTCCACCTCCACCTGCTAAAATTGACAATTACACTGAAGTGATAGGAGATGCTGTTCAGTCTTGTAGCAGATTTATCAATGAAAGCTGCTGCCAGTGAAGCAAAATATATAAATGAAGGAAACCCAGATATCCCTGTTGCTTTTGATGGAACCTGGCAGAAAAGGGGTCACACATCCAAAAATGCTGTTGCTACTGTTACTAGTGTGGACAGCGGTAAAGTTTTGGACTATGAAGTGCTCACTAAACATTGTTACCATTGTGCATCTGGTAAGATAGAAGCAGCTCACATATGTAGCAAGAATTATGAAGGTACGAGTGGAGGCATGGAGGCTGCCGCTGCTGTGAAAATGTTTAGCAGATCAGAAAAAGAACGGGGAGTATTTTACACAAAATTCCTTGGAGATGGGGACTCCAAGGCATACAAAAGTGTTACAGAATCCATGCCATATGTCAATAAGACAATAACTAAACTAGAATGTGTCGGTCATGTTCAGAAACGAATGGGCACTCGTCTAAGGAAACTGAAACAGAATCTGAAGGACAAAATTTTGTCAGATGGTAAAACCATTAGAGGTCGCCTGTCAGATAAAATTATAAATGAATTACAACAATACTATGGTATGGCAATAAGAAATAATGCAAATAATTTGCAGGAAATGAGACAAGCTGTATGGGCCACATATTTACATCGATCATCAACTGATGATAATCCTCAACATTTTGCTTGTCCAGATGGTCCTCAGTCATGGTGCAATTATAGAAAATCTCAAGCTACTGGGGATCCTTATCACCATAAAAATTATATTCCATTGGCTGTTATGGAAGTAATTAAACCAATATATAGAGACTTGGGGCATCCTGATCTTCTGCGAAAATGTCTTCATGGTTGTACCCAGAATCAAAACGAGTCGTTCAACAACCTCATTTGGACTCGTGTACCTAAGAATGTATTTGTTGGGATAAAAACATTGAAATGGGGAGTCAGTGATGCTGTTATTTCATTCAATGATGGTCATATGGGTAGGCTAAAGGTCATGGCAAGGCTCGGCATTGCTCCTGGTATCAACACCATCAGAGGTCTTCAGCTTCTGGACAGCGTGCGAGTAAGGAAGGCTCAGTATGCAGCTGAATTTAATACAAAAAAAGCAAGGGCAGCAAGGAGAAGAAAGCTTCTAGGTGAAGAAGAAGAACTAGAAGATGACCCTGATTACTCTGCTGGACACTTTTGATAATAGAATAAAAGGTATTTGTGAATTTTCATAATAAATTACTTTAATCGCATTTTCTGGCATTTGACATTTTTAGTGTTACATGTACCTTTATCTCATAAACCACTCAACCAACAACATTCAAATTTTCAGAAATGCTGCAAAACAGTTCAAAGAGGCCACTGAACTAGAATCATGACAAGAACTGGCTTATTCTCTGAACTAGGGAAGTTTATGTTATACTTTTTCCAATAAAAAATGGCTTAATGGTAAAAAATTCATAAATACTATACCAACAAAAAGAAAACATTGGTTCTAGTTCAGTGGGCTCACAATATATGCTGAAAACCTCTGCCAGAATTTCAAAGTTCTGAAGATAATAGTTCCAAAGAAAAAGGTACACAAAGTTAGCAAATTTAACATTGGCGAGATAGGGCATTCCAACTCCCCTTAACTATCATTTTTGCGTCGGATTCGAAAATCTAGACTCACCGGAGACGGACCATGTGGTGCCCGAGGCAGCGATATCCCATTGGAGACAAGTCGGCTGGAGACCGATGTATTGAATCTCGACGCAATTTGAAAGTTCCATCGTCATTAGGAGGCCCTGAACGTTACAATTAACAATCATTTTTGCGTCGGATTCGAAAATCTAGACTCACAGGAGAACGAATATAAGGTGCCCGAGGCAGCAATAGACCCTTGGAGACAAGTCGGCTGGAGGACGATGTATTGAATCTCGACGCAATTTGAGAGTTCCATCGGCATTAGGAGGCCCTGAACGTTTCAATTAACTATGATTTTTGCGTCGGATTCGAAAATCTAGACTTACAAGAGAACGACCATAAGGTTCCCGAGGCAGCATTAGACCCTTGGAGTCAAGTCGGCTGGAGGCCGATGTATTGAATCTCGACGCAATTTGAGTGTTCCATCGTCATTAGGTGGCCCTGAACGTTACAATTGACTATCATTTTTGCGTCGGATTCGAAAATCTAGACTCACAGGAGAAGGACCATGTGGTGCCCGAGGCAGCAATAGACCCTTGGAGACAAGTCGGCTGGAGGCCGATGTATTGAATCTCGACGCAATTTGAGTGTTCCATCGTCACTACAAGGCCCTGAACGTTACAATTAACTATCATTTTTGCGTCGGATTCGAAAATCTAGACTCACAGGAGAACGACCATAAGGTGCCCGAGGCAGCAATAGACCCTTGGAGACAAATCGGCTGGAGGCCGATGTATTGAATCTCGACGCAATTTGAGTGTTCCATCGGCATTAGGAGGCCCTGAACGTTACAATTAACTATCATTTTTGCGTCGTATTCGAAAATCTAGACTCACAGGAGAACGACCATAAGGTGGTCGAGGCAGCAACAGACCTTTGGAGACAAGTAGGCTGGAGGCCGATGTATTGAATGTCGACGCAATTTGAGTGTTCCATCGTCATTAGGAGGCCCTAAACGTTACAATTCACTATCATTTTCGCGTCGGATTCGAAAAATCTAGACTCACAGGAGAAGGACCATGTGGTGCCCGAGGCAGCAATAGACCCTTGGAGACAAGTCGGCTGAGGGCCGATGTATTGAATCTCGACGCAATTTGAGTGTTCCATCGTCACTACAAGGCCCTGAACGTTACAATTAACTATCATTTTTGCGTCGGATTCGAAAATCTAGACTCACAGGAGAACGACCATAAGGTGCCCGAGGCAGCAACAGACCCTTGGAGACAAGTCGGCTGGAGGCCGATGTATTGAATGTCGACGCAATTTGAGTGTTCCATCGTCATTAGGAGGCCCTAAACGTTACAATTCACTATCATTTTCGCGTCGGATTTGAAAATCTAGACTCACAGGAGAAGGACCATGTGGTGCACGAGGCAGCAATAGACCCTTGGAGACAAGTCGGCAGGAGGCCGATGTATTGGATCTCGACGCAATTTGAGTGTTCCATCGGCATTAGGAGGCCCTGAACGTTACAATTGACTATCATTTTTGCGTCGGATTCGAAAATCTAGACTCACAGGAGAAGGACCATGTGGTGCCCGAGGCAGCAATAGACCCTTGGAGACCAGTCGGCTGCAGGCCGATGTATTGAATCTCGACGCAATCTGAGAGTTCCATCGCCATTAGGAGGCCCTAAACGTTACAATTAACTATCATATTTGCGTCGGATTCGATAATCTAGACATACAAGTGAATGACCATAAGGTGCCCGAGGCAGCAACAGACCCTTGGAGACAAGTCGGCAAGAGGCCGATGTATTGGATCTCGACGCAATTTGAGTGTTCCATCGGCATTAGGAGGCCCTGAACGTTACAATTGACTATCATTTTTTGCGTCGGATTCGAAAATCTAGACTCACAGGAGAACGACCATAAGGTGCCCGAGGCAGCAACAGCCCCTTGGAGACAAGTCGGCTGGAGGCCGATGTATTGAATGTCGACGCAATTTGAGTGCTCTATCGTCATTAGGAGGTCCTAAACGTTACAATTCACTATCAGTTTCGCGTCGGATTCGAAAATCTAGACTCACAGGAAGAGGACCATGTGGTGCCCGAGGCAGCAATAGACCCTTGGAGACAAGTCGGGCTGCAGGCCGATGTATTGAATCTCGACGCAATTTGAGTGTTCCATCGTCACTACAAGGCCCTGAACGTTACAATTAACTATCATTTTTGCGTCGGATTCGATAATCTAGACTTACAAGAGAACGACCATAAGGTGCCCGAGGCAGCAACAGACCCTTGGAGACAAGTCGGCTGGAGGCCGATGTATTGAATCTCGACGCAATTTGAGTGTTCCATCGGCATTAGGAGGCCCTGAACGTTACAATTAACTATCATTTTTGCGTCGGATTCGGTAATCTAGATTTACAAGAGAACGACCATAAGGTGCCCGAGGCAGCAACAGACCCTTGGAGACAAGTCGGCTGGAGGCCGATGTATTGAATCTCGACGCAATTTGAGTGTTCCATCGGCATTAGGAGGCCCTGAACGTTACAATTAACTATCATTTTTGCGTCGGATTCGAAAATCTAGACTCACCGAGACGGACCATGTGGTGCCCGAGGCAGCGATATCCCCTTGGAGACAAGTCGGCTGGAGGCCGATGTATTGAATCTCGACGCAATTTGAGAGTTCCATCGTCATTAGGAGGCCCTGAACGTTACAATTAACAATCATTTTTGCGTCGGATTCGAAAATCTAGACTCACAGGAGAACGAATATAAGGTGCCCGAGGCAGCAATAGACCCTTGGAGACAAGTCGGCTGGAGGACGATGTATTGAATCTCGACGCAATTGAGAGTTCCATCGGCATTAGGAGGCCCTGAACGTTTCAATTAACTATGATTTTTGCGTCGGATTCGAAAATCTAGACTTACAAGAGAACGACCATAAGGTTCCCGAGGCAGCATTAGACCCTTGGAGTCAAGTCGGCTGGAGGCCGATGTATTGAATCTCGACGCAATTTGAGTGTTCCATCGTCATTAGGAGGCCCTGAACGTTACAATCAACTATCATTTTTGCGTCGGATTCGAAAATCTAGACTCACAGGAGAAGGACCATAAGGTGTCGAGGCAGCATCAGACCCTTGGAGACAAGTCGGCTGGAGGCCGATGTATTGAATCTCGACGCAATTTGAGTGTTCCATCGTCATTAGGAGGCCCCAAACGTTACAATTAACCATCATTTTTGCGTCGGATTCGAAAATCTAGACTCACAGGAGAAGGACCATGTGGTGCCCGAGGCAGCAATAGACCCTTGGAGACAAGTCGGCTGCAGGCCGATGTATTGAATCTTGACGCAATTTGAGTGCTCCATCGTCATTACAGGGCCCTGAACGCTACAATTAACTATCATTTTTGCGTCGGATTCGAAAATCTAGACTCACAGGAGAAGGACCATGTGGTGCCCGAGGCAGCAACAGACCCTTGGAGACAAGTCGGCTGGAGGCGATGTATTGAATCTCGACGCAATTTGAGTGTTCCATCGTCATTACAGGGCCCTGAACGTTACAATTAACTATCATTTTTGCGTCGGATTCGAAAATCTAGACTCACAGGAGAACGACTATAAGGTGCCCGAGGCAGCAATAGACCCTTGGAGACAAGTCGGCAGGAGGCCGATGTATTGGATCTCGACGCAATTTGAGAGTTCCATCGGCATTAGGAGGCCCTGAACGTTACAATTGACTATCATTTTTGCGTCGGATTCGAAAATCTAGACTCACAGGAGAAGGTCCATGTGGTGCCCGAGGCAGCAGTAGACCCTTGAGACCCTTGGAGACAAGTCCGCTGCAGGCCGATGTATTGAATCTCGACGCAATTTTGAGTGTTCCATCGTCATTACAAGGCCCTGAACGTTACAATTAACTATCATTTTTGCGTCGGATTCGAGAATCTAGACTCACAGGAGAACGACCATAAGGTGCCCGAAACAGCAATAGACCCTTGGAGACAAGTCGGCTGGAGGCCGATGTATTGAATCTCGACGCAATTTGAGTGTTCCATCGGCATTAGGAGGCCCTGAACGTTACAATTAACTATCAGTTTTGCGTCGGATTCGAAAATCTAGACTCACCGGAGACGGACCATGTGGTGCCCGAGGCAGCGATATCCCCTTGGAGGCAAGTCGGCTGGAGGCCGATGTATTGAATCTCGACGCAATTTGAGAGTTCCATCGTCATTAGGAGGCCCTGAACGTTACAATTAACAATCATTTTTGCGTCCGATTCGAAAATCTAGACTCACAGGAGAACGACCATAAGGTGGTCGAGGCAGCAACAGACCTTTGGAGACAAGTAGGCTGGAGGCCGATATATTGAATGTCGACGCAATTTGAGTGTTCCATCGTCATTAGGAGGCCCTAAACGTTACAATTCACTATCATTTTCGCGTCGGATTCGAAAATCTAGACTCACAGGAGAAGGACCATGTGGTGCCCGAGGCAGCAATAGACCCTTGGAGACAAGTCGGCTGCAGGCCGATGTATTGAATCTCGACGCAATTTGAGTGTTCCATCGTCACTACAAGGCCCTGAACGTTACAATTAACTATCATTTTTGCGTCGGATTCGAAAATCTAGACTCACCGGAGACAGACCATGTGGTGCCCGAGGCAGCGATATCCCATTGGAGACAAGTCGGCTGGAGACCGATGTATTGAATCTCGACGCAATTTGAAAGTTCCATCGGCATTAGGAGGCCCTGAACGTTTCAATTAACTATGATTTTTGCGTCGGATTCGAAAATCTAGACTTACAAGAGAACGACCATAAGGTTCCTGAGGCAGCATTAGACCCTTGGAGTCAAGTCGGCTGGAGGCCGATGTATTGAATCTCGACGCAATTTGAGTGTTCCATCGTCATTAGGAGGCCCTGAACGTTACAATCAACTATCATTTTTGCGTCGGATTCGAAAATCTAGACTCACAGGAGAAGGACCATGTGGTGCCCGAGGCAGCAATAGACCCTTGGAGACAAGTCCGCTGCAGGCCGATGTATTGAATCTCGACGCAATTTGAGTGTTCCATCGTCATTACAAGGCCCTGAACGTTACAATTAACTATCATTTTTGCGTCGGATTCGAAAATCTAGAGTTACAAGAGAACGACCATGAGGTGCCCGAGACTGCAATATCCTCTTGGATACAAGTCGACTGGAGGTCGATGTATTGAATCTCGACGCAATTTGAGTCTTCTATCGTCATTAGGAGGCGCTGAACGTTACAATTCACTATCATTTTTGCGTCGGATTCGATAATCTAAACTCACAGGAGAACGACCATAAGGTGTCGAGGCAGCAACAGACCCTTGGAGACAAGTCGGCTGGAGGCCGATGTATTGAATCTCGACGCAATTTGAGTGTTCCATCGTCATTAGGAGGCCCCAAACGTTACAATTAACCATCATTTTTGCGTCGGATTCGAAAATCTAGACTCACAGGAGAAGGACCATGTGGTGCCCGAGGCAGCAATAGACCCTTGGAGACAAGTCGGCTGCAGGCCGATGTATTGAATCTTGACGCAATTTGAGTGCTCCATCGTCATTACAGGGCCCTGAACGCTACAATTAACTATCATTTTTGCGTCGGATTCGAAAATCTAGACTCACAGGAGAAGGACCATGTGGTGCCCGAGGCAGCAATAGACCCTAGGAGACAAGTCGGCAGGAGGCCGATGTATTGAATCTCGACGCAATTTGAGTGTTCCATCGTCATTACAGGGCCCTGAACGTTACAATTAACTATCATTTTTGCGTCGGATTCGAAAATCTAGACTCACAGGAGAACGACTATAAGGTGCCCGAGGCAGCAATAGACCCTTGGAGACAAGTCGGCAGGAGGCCGATGTATTGGATCTCGACGCAATTTGAGAGTTCCATCGGCATTAGGAGGCCCTGAACGTTACAATTGACTATCATTTTTGCGTCGGATTCGAAAATCTAGACTCACAGGAGAAGGACCATGTGGTGCCCGAGGCAGCAATAGACCCTTGAGACCCTTGGAGACAAGTCCGCTGCAGGCCGATGTATTGAATCTCGACGCAATTTGAGTGTTCCATCGTCATTACAAGGCCCTGAACGTTACAATTAACTATCATTTTTGCGTCGGATTCGAAAATCTAGACTCACAGGAGAACGACCATAAGGTGCCCGAGGCAGCAATAGACCCTTGGAGACAAGTCGGCTGGAGGCCGATGTATTGAATCTCGACGCAATTTGAGTGTTCCATCGGCATTAGGAGGCCCTGAACGTTACAATTAACTATCATTTTTGCGTCGTATTCGAAAATCTAGACTCACCGGAGACGGACCATGTGGTGCCCGAGGCAGCGATATCCCCTTGGAGGCAAGTCGGCTGGAGGCCGATGTATTGAATCTCGACGCAATTTGAGAGTTCCATCGTCATTAGGAGGCCCTGAACGTTACAATTAACAATCATTTTTGCGTCCGATTCGAAAATCTAGACTCACAGGAGAACGACCATGTGGTGCCCGAGGCAGCAATAGACCCTTGGAGACAAGTCGGCTGGAGGCCGATGTATTGAATGTCGACGCAATTTGAGTGTTCCATCGTCATTAGGAGGCCCTAAACGTTACAATTCACTATCATTTTCGCGTCGGATTTGAAAATCTAGACTCACAGGAGAAGGACCATGTGGTGCACGAGGCAGCAATAGACCCATGGAGACAAGTCGGCAGGAGGCCGATGTATTGGATCTCGACGCAATTTGAGTGTTCCATCGGCATTAGGAGGCCCTGAACGTTACAATTGACTATCATTTTTGCGTCGGATTCGAAAATCTAGACTCACAGGAGAAGGACCATGTGGTGCCCGAGGCAGCAATAGACCCTTGGAGACCAGTCGGCTGCAGGCCGATGTATTGAATCTCGACGCAATCTGAGAGTTCCATCGTCATTAGGAGGCCCTAAACGTTACAATTAACTATCATTTTTGCGTCGGATTCGATAATCTAGACATACAAGTGAATGACCATAAGGTGCCCGAGGCAGCAACAGACCCTTGGAGACAAGTCGGCAGGAGGCCGATGTATTGGATCTCGACGCAATTTGAGTGTTCCATCGGCATTAGGAGGCCCTGAACGTTACAATTGACTATCATTTTTGCGTCGGATTCGAAAATCTAGACTCACAGGAGAACGACCATAAGGTGCCCGAGGCAGCAACAGCCCCTTGGAGACAAGTCGGCTGGAGGCCGATGTATTGAATGTCGACGCAATTTGAGTGCTCTATCGTCATTAGGAGGTCCTAAACGTTACAATTCACTATCATTTTCGCGTCGGATTCGAAAATCTAGACTCACAGGAAGAGGACCATGTGGTGCCCGAGGCAGCAATAGACCCTTGGAGACAAGTCGGCTGCAGGCCGATGTATTGAATCTCGACGCAATTTGAGTGTTCCATCGGCATTAGGAGGCCCTGAACGTTACAATTAACTATCATTTTTGCGTCGGATTCGATAATCTAGATTTACAAGAGAACGACCATAAGGTGCCCGAGGCAGCAGCAGACACTTGGAGACAAGTTGGCTGGAGGCCGATGTATTGAATCTCGACGCAATTTGAGTGTTCCATCGGCATTAGGAGGCCCTGAACGTTACAATTAACTATCATTTTTGCGTCGGATTCGAAAATCTAGACTCACCGGAGACGGACCATGTGGTGCCCGAGGCAGCGATATCCCCTTGGAGACAAGTCGGCTGGAGGCCGATGTATTGAATCTCGACGCAATTTGAGAGTTCCATCGTCATTAGGAGGCCCTGAACGTTACAATTAACAATCATTTTTGCGTCGGATTCGAAAATCTAGACTCACAGGAGAACGAATATAAGGTGCCCGAGGCAGCAATAGACCCTTGGAGACAAGTCGGCTGGAGGACGATGTATTGAATCTCGACGCAATTTGAGAGTTCCATCGGCATTAGGAGGCCCTGAACGTTTCAATTAACTATGATTTTTGCGTCGGATTCGAAAATCTAGACTTACAAGAGAACGACCATAAGGTTCCCGAGGCAGCATTAGACCCTTGGAGTCAAGTCGGCTGGAGGCCGATGTATTGAATCTCGACGCAATTTGAGTGTTCCATCGTCATTAGGAGGCCCTGAACGTTACAATCAACTATCATTTTTGCGTCGGATTCGAAAATCTAGACTCACAGGAAAAGGACCATAAGGTGTCGAGGCAGCAATAGACCCTTGAGACCCTTGGAGACAAGTCCGCTGCAGGCCGATGTATTGAATCTCGACGCAATTTGAGTGTTCCATCGTCATTACAAGGCCCTGAACGTTACAATTAACTATCATTTTTGCGTCGGATTCGAAAATCTAGACTCACAGGAGAACGACCATAAGGTGCCCGAGGCAGCAATAGACCCTTGGAGACAAGTCGGCTGGAGGCCGATGTATTGAATCTCGACGCAATTTGAGTGTTCCATCGGCATTAGGAGGCCCTGAACGTTACAATTAACTATCATTTTTGCGTCGTATTCGAAAATCTAGACTCACCGGAGACGGACCATGTGGTGCCCGAGGCAGCGATATCCCCTTGGAGGCAAGTCGGCTGGAGGCCGATGTATTGAATCTCGACGCAATTTGAGAGTTCCATCGTCATTAGGAGGCCCTGAACGTTACAATTAACAATCATTTTTGCGTCCGATTCGAAAATCTAGACTCACAGGAGAACGACCATGTGGTGCCCGAGGCAGCAATAGACCCTTGGAGACAAGTCGGCTGCAGGCCGATGTATTGAATCTCGACGCAATTTGAGTGTTCCATCGTCACTACAAGGCCCTGAACGTGACAATTAACTATCATTTTTGCGTCGAATTCGAAAATCTAGACTCACAGGAGAACGACCATAAGGTGCCCGAGGCAGCAACAGACCCTTGGAGACAAGTCGGCTGGAGGCCGATGTATTGAATGTCGACGCAATTTGAGTGTTCCATCGTCATTAGGAGGCCCTAAACGTTACAATTCACTATCATTTTCGCGTCGGATTTGAAAATCTAGACTCACAGGAGAAGGACCATGTGGTGCACGAGGCAGCAATAGACCCATGGAGACAAGTCGGCAGGAGGCCGATGTATTGGATCTCGACGCAATTTGAGTGTTCCATCGGCATTAGGAGGCCCTGAACGTTACAATTGACTATCATTTTTGCGTCGGATTCGAAAATCTAGACTCACAGGAGAAGGACCATGTGGTGCCCGAGGCAGCAATAGACCCTTGGAGACCAGTCGGCTGCAGGCCGATGTATTGAATCTCGACGCAATCTGAGAGTTCCATCGTCATTAGGAGGCCCTAAACGTTACAATTAACTATCATTTTTGCGTCGGATTCGATAATCTAGACATACAAGTGAATGACCATAAGGTGCCCGAGGCAGCAACAGACCCTTGGAGACAAGTCGGCAGGAGGCCGATGTATTGGATCTCGACGCAATTTGAGTGTTCCATCGGTATTAGGAGGCCCTGAACGTTACAATTGACTATCATTTTTGCGTCGGATTCGAAAATCTAGACTCACAGGAGAACGACCATAAGGTGCCCGAGGCAGCAACAGCCCCTTGGAGACAAGTCGGCTGGAGGCCGATGTATTGAATGTCGACGCAATTTGAGTGCTCTATCGTCATTAGGAGGTCCTAAACGTTACAATTCACTATCATTTTCGCGTCGGATTCGAAAATCTAGACTCACAGGAAGAGGACCATGTGGTGCCCGAGGCAGCAATAGACCCTTGGAGACAAGTCGGCTGCAGGCCGATGTATTGAATCTCGACGCAATTTGAGTGTTCCATCGGCATTAGGAGGCCCTGAACGTTACAATTAACTATCATTTTTGCGTCGGATTCGATAATCTAGATTTACAAGAGAACGACCATAAGGTGCCCGAGGCAGCAACAGACCCTTGGAGACAAGTCGGCTGGAGGCCGATGTATTGAATCTCGACGCAATTTGAGTGTTCCATCGGCATTAGGAGGCCCTGAACGTTACAATTAACTATCATTTTTGCGTCGGATTCGAAAATCTAGACTCACCGGAGACGGACCATGTGGTGCCCGAGGCAGCGATATCCCCTTGGAGACAAGTCGGCTGGAGGCCGATGTATTGAATCTCGACGCAATTTGAGAGTTCCATCGTCATTAGGAGGCCCTGAACGTTACAATTAACAATCATTTTTGCGTCGGATTCGAAAATCTAGACTCACAGGAGAACGAATATAAGGT
The DNA here is from genome assembly GCF_021461395.2 of Schistocerca americana. Lineage (NCBI taxonomy): Eukaryota > Metazoa > Arthropoda > Insecta > Orthoptera > Acrididae > Schistocerca > Schistocerca americana. The sequence goes on along the minus strand of NW_025726289.1, from coordinate 42,762 downwards.
GCCCGAGGCAGCAATAGACCCTTGGAGACAAGTCGGCTGGAGGACGATGTATTGAATCTCGACGCAATTTGAGAGTTCCATCGGCATTAGGAGGCCCTGAACGTTTCAATTAACTATGATTTTTGCGTCGGATTCGAAAATCTAGACTTACAAGAGAACGACCATAAGGTTCCCGAGGCAGCATTAGACCCTTGGAGTCAAGTCGGCTGGAGGCCGATGTATTGAATCTCGACGCAATTTGAGTGTTCCATCGTCATTAGGAGGCCCTGAACGTTACAATCAACTATCATTTTTGCGTCGGATTCGAAAATCTAGACTCACAGGAGAAGGACCATAAGGTGTCGAGGCAGCATCAGACCCTTGGAGACAAGTCGGCTGGAGGCCGATGTATTGAATCTCGACGCAATTTGAGTGTTCCATCGTCATTAGGAGGCCCCAAACGTTACAATTAACCATCATTTTTGCGTCGGATTCGAAAATCTAGACTCACAGGAGAAGGACCATGTGGTGCCCGAGGCAGCAATAGACCCTTGGAGACAAGTCGGCTGCAGGCCGATGTATTGAATCTTGACGCAATTTGAGTGCTCCATCGTCATTACAGGGCCCTGAACGCTACAATTAACTATCATTTTTGCGTCGGATTCGAAAATCTAGACTCACAGGAGAAGGACCATGTGGTGCCCGAGGCAGCAACAGACCCTTGGAGACAAGTCGGCTGGAGGCCGATGTATTGAATCTCGACGCAATTTGAGTGTTCCATCGTCATTACAGGGCCCTGAACGTTACAATTAACTATCATTTTTGCGTCGGATTCGAAAATCTAGACTCACAGGAGAACGACTATAAGGTGCCCGAGGCAGCAATAGACCCTTGGAGACAAGTCGGCAGGAGGCCGATGTATTGGATCTCGACGCAATTTGAGAGTTCCATCGGCATTAGGAGGCCCTGAACGTTACAATTGACTATCATTTTTGCGTCGGATTCGAAAATCTAGACTCACAGGAGAACGACCATAAGGTGGTCGAGGCAGCAACAGACCTTTGGAGACAAGTAGGCTGGAGGCCGATATATTGAATGTCGACGCAATTTGAGTGTTCCATCGTCATTAGGAGGCCCTAAACGTTACAATTCACTATCATTTTCGCGTCGGATTCGAAAATCTAGACTCACAGGAGAAGGACCATGTGGTGCCCGAGGCAGCAATAGACCCTTGGAGACAAGTCGGCTGCAGGCCGATGTATTGAATCTCGACGCAATTTGAGTGTTCCATCGTCACTACAAGGCCCTGAACGTTACAATTAACTATCATTTTTGCGTCGGATTCGAAAATCTAGACTCACCGGAGACAGACCATGTGGTGCCCGAGGCAGCGATATCCCATTGGAGACAAGTCGGCTGGAGACCGATGTATTGAATCTCGACGCAATTTGAAAGTTCCATCGTCATTAGGAGGCCCTGAACGTTACAATTAACAATCATTTTTGCGTCGGATTCGAAAATCTAGACTCACAGGAGAACGAATATAAGGTGCCCGAGGCAGCAATAGACCCTTGGAGACAAGTCGGCTGGAGGACGATGTATTGAATCTCGACGCAATTTGAGAGTTCCATCGGCATTAGGAGGCCCTGAACGTTTCAATTAACTATGATTTTTGCGTCGGATTCGAAAATCTAGACTTACAAGAGAACGACCATAAGGTTCCTGAGGCAGCAATAGACCCTTGGAGACAAGTCCGCTGCAGGCCGATGTATTGAATCTCGACGCAATTTGAGTGTTCCATCGTCATTACAAGGCCCTGAAAGTTACAATTAACTATCATTTTTGCGTCGGATTCGAAAATCTAGAGTTACAAGAGAACGACCATGAGGTGCCCGAGACTGCAATATCCTCTTGGATACAAGTCGACTGGAGGTCGATGTATTGAATCTCGACGCAATTTGAGTCTTCTATCGTCATTAGGAGGCGCTGAACGTTACAATTCACTATCATTTTTGCGTCGGATTCGATAATCTAAACTCACAGGAGAACGACCATAAGGTGTCGAGGCAGCAACAGACCCTTGGAGACAAGTCGGCTGGAGGCCGATGTATTGAATCTCGACGCAATTTGAGTGTTCCATCGTCATTAGGAGGCCCCAAACGTTACAATTAACCATCATTTTTGCGTCGGATTCGAAAATCTAGACTCACAGGAGAAGGACCATGTGGTGCCCGAGGCAGCAATAGACCCTTGGAGACAAGTCGGCTGCAGGCCGATGTATTGAATCTTGACGCAATTTGAGTGCTCCATCGTCATTACAGGGCCCTGAACGCTACAATTAACTATCATTTTTGCGTCGGATTCAAAAATCTAGACTCACAGGAGAAGGACCATGTGGTGCCCGAGGCAGCAATAGACCCTAGGAGACAAGTCGGCAGGAGGCCGATGTATTGAATCTCGACGCAATTTGAGTGTTCCATCGTCATTACAGGGCCCTGAACGTTACAATTAACTATCATTTTTGCGTCGGATTCGAAAATCTAGACTCACAGGAGAACGACCATAAGGTGCCCGAGGCAGCAATAGACCCTTGGAGACAAGTCGGCTGGAGGCCGATGTATTGAATCTCGACGCAATTTGAGTGTTCCATCGGCATTAGGAGGCCCTGAACGTTACAATTAACTATCATTTTTGCGTCGTATTCGAAAATCTAGACTCACCGGAGACGGACCATGTGGTGCCCGAGGCAGCGATATCCCCTTGGAGGCAAGTCGGCTGGAGGCCGATGTATTGAATCTCGACGCAATTTGAGAGTTCCATCGTCATTAGGAGGCCCTGAACGTTACAATTAACAATCATTTTTGCGTCCGATTCGAAAATCTAGACTCACAGGAGAACGACCATAAGGTGGTCGAGGCAGCAACAGACCTTTGGAGACAAGTAGGCTGGAGGCCGATGTATTGAATGTCGACGCAATTTGAGTGTTCCATCGTCATTAGGAGGCCCTAAACGTTACAATTCACTATCATTTTCGCGTCGGATTCGAAAATCTAGACTCACAGGAGAAGGACCATGTGGTGCCCGAGGCAGCAATAGACCCTTGGAGACAAGTCGGCTGCAGGCCGATGTATTGAATCTCGACGCAATTTGAGTGTTCCATCGTCACTACAAGGCCCTGAACGTGACAATTAACTATCATTTTTGCGTCGAATTCGAAAATCTAGACTCACAGGAGAACGACCATAAGGTGCCCGAGGCAGCAACAGACCCTTGGAGACAAGTCGGCTGGAGGCCGATGTATTGAATGTCGACGCAATTTGAGTGTTTCCATCGTCATTAGGAGGCCCTAAACGTTACAATTCACTATCATTTTCGCGTCGGATTTGAAAATCTAGACTCACAGGAGAAGGACCATGTGGTGCACGAGGCAGCAATAGACCCATGGAGACAAGTCGGCAGGAGGCCGATGTATTGGATCTCGACGCAATTTGAGTGTTCCATCGGCATTAGGAGGCCCTGAACGTTACAATTGACTATCATTTTTGCGTCGGATTCGAAATCTAGACTCACAGGAGAAGGACCATGTGGTGCCCGAGGCAGCAATAGACCCTTGGAGACCAGTCGGCTGCAGGCCGATGTATTGAATCTCGACGCAATCTGAGAGTTCCATCGTCATTAGGAGGCCCTAAACGTTACAATTAACTATCATTTTTGCGTCGGATTCGATAATCTAGACATACAAGTGAATGACCATAAGGTGCCCGAGGCAGCAACAGACCCTTGGAGACAAGTCGGCAGGAGGCCGATGTATTGGATCTCGACGCAATTTGAGTGTTCCATCGGCATTAGGAGGCCCTGAACGTTACAATTGACTATCATTTTTGCGTCGGATTCGAAAATCTAGACTCACAGGAGAACGACCATAAGGTGCCCGAGGCAGCAACAGCCCCTTGGAGACAAGTCGGCTGGAGGCCGATGTATTGAATGTCGACGCAATTTGAGTGCTCTATCGTCATTAGGAGGTCCTAAACGTTACAATTCACTATCATTTTCGCGTCGGATTCGAAAATCTAGACTCACAGGAGGAGGACCATGTGGTGCCCGAGGCAGCAATAGACCCTTGGAGACAAGTCGGCTGCAGGCCGATGTATTGAATCTCGACGCAATTTGAGTGTTCCATCGTCACTACAAGGCCCTGAACGTTACAATTAACTATCATTTTTGCGTCGGATTCGATAATCTAGACTTACAAGAGAACGACCATAAGGTGCCCGAGGCAGGAACAGACCCTTGGAGACAAGTCGGCTGGAGGCCGATGTATTGAATCTCGACGCAATTTGAGTGTTCCATCGGCATTAGGAGGCCCTGAACGTTACAATTAACTATCATTTTTGCGTCGGATTCGATAATCTAGATTTACAAGAGAACGACCATAAGGTGCCCGAGGCAGCAACAGACCCTTGGAGACAAGTCGGCTGGAGGCCGATGTATTGAATCTCGACGCAATTTGAGTGTTCCATCGGCATTAGGAGGCCCTGAACGTTACAATTAACTATCTTTTTGCGTCGGATTCGAAAATCTAGACTCGCAGGAGAAGGACCATGTGGTGCCCGAGGCAGCAATAGACCCTTGGAGACAAGTCGGCTGCAGGCCGATGTATTGAATCTTGACGCAATTTGAGTGTTCCATCGTCATTACAGGGCCCTGAACGTTACAATTAACTATCATTTTTGCGTCGGATTCGAAAATCTAGACTCACAGGAGAACGACTATAAGGTGCCCGAGGCAGCAATAGACCCTTGGAGACAAGTCGGCAGGAGGCCGATGTATTGGATCTCGACGCAATTTGAGTGTTCCATCGGCATTAGGAGGCCCTGAACGTTACAATTGACTATCATTTTTGCGTCGGATTCGAAAATCTAGACTCACAGGAGAAGGACCATGTGGTGCCCGTGGCAGCAATAGACCCTTGGAGACAAGTCGGCTGGAGGCCGATGTATTGAATCTCGACGCAATTTGAGAGTTCCATCGTCATTAGGAGGCCCTGAACGTTACAATTAACAATCATTTTTGCGTCGGATTCGAAAATCTAGACACACAGGAGAAGGACCATGTGGTGCCCGAGGCAGCAATAGACCCTTGGAGAAAAGTCCGCTGCAGGCCGATGTATTGAATCTCGACGCAATTTGAGTGTTCCATCGTCATTACAAGGCCCTGAACGTTACAATTAACTATCATTTTTGCGTCGGATTCGAAAATCTAGACTCACAGGAGAACGACCATAAGGTGCCCGAGGCAGCTATAGACCCTTGGAGACAAGTCGGCTGGAGGCCGATGTATTGAATCTCGACGCAATTTGAGTGTTCCATCGGCATTAGGAGGCCCTGAACGTTACAATTAACTATCATTTTTGCGTCGGATTCGAAAATCTAGACTCACCGGAGACGGACCATGTGGTGCCCGAGGCAGCGATATCCCCTTGGAGGCAAGTCGGCTGGAGGCCGATGTATTGAATCTCGACGCAATTTGAGAGTTCCATCGTCATTAGGAGGCCCTAAACGTTACAATTAACTATCATTTTTGCGTCGGATTCGATAATCTAGACATACAAGAGATTGACCATAAGGTGCCCGAGGCAGCAACAGACCCTTGGAGACAAGTCGGCAGGAGGCCGATGTATTGGATCTCGACGCAATTTGAGTGTTCCATCGGCATTAGGAGGCCCTGAACGTTACAATTGACTATCATTTTTGCGTCGGATTCGAAAATCTAGACTCACAGGAGAACGACCATAAGGTGCCCGAGGCAGCAACAGACCCTTGGGACAAGTCGGCTGGAGGCCGATGTATTGAATGTCGACGCAATTTGAGTGTTCCATCGTCATTAGGAGGCGCTAAACGTTACAATTCACCATCATTTTCGCGTCGGATTCGAAAATCTAGACTCACAGGAGAAGGACCATGTGGTGCCCGAGGCAGCAATAGACCCTTGGAGACAAGTCGGCTGCAGGCCGATGTATTGAATCTCGACGCAATTTGAGTGTTCCATTGTCATTACAAGGCCCTGAACGTTACAATTAACTATCATTTTTGCGTCGGATTCGAAAATCTAGACTCACAGGAGAACGACCATAAGGTGCCCGAGGCAGCAATAGACCCTTGGAGACAAGTCTGCAGGAGGCCGATGTATTGGATCTCGACGCAATTTGAGTGTTCCATCGGCATTAGGAGGCCCTGAACGTTACAAGTGACTATCATTTTTGCGTCGGATTCGAAAATCTAGACTCACAGGAGAAGGACCATGTGGTGCCCGAGGCAGCAATAGACCCTTGGAGACAAGTCCGCTGCAGGCCGATGTATTGAATCTCGACGCAATTTGAGTGTTCCATCGTCACTACAAGGCCCTGAACGTGACAATTAACTATCATTTTTGCGTCGAATTCGAAAATCTAGACTCACAGGAGAACGACCATAAGGTGCCCGAGGCAGCAACAGACCCTTGGAGACAAGTCGGCTGGAGGCCGATGTATTGAATGTCGACGCAATTTGAGTGTTCCATCGTTATTAGGAGGCCCTAAACGTTACAATTCACTATCATTTTCGCGTCGGATTTGAAAATCTAGACTCACAGGAGAAGGACCATGTGGTGCACGAGGCAGCAATAGACCCATGGAGACAAGTCGGCAGGAGGCCGATGTATTGGATCTCGACGCAATTTGAGTGTTCCATCGGCATTAGGAGGCCCTGAACGTTACAATTGACTATCATTTTTGCGTCGGATTCGAAAATCTAGACTCACAGGAGAACGACCATGTGGTGCCCGAGGCAGCAATAGACCCTTGGAGACCAGTCGGCTGCAGGCCGATGTATTGAATCTCGACGCAATCTGAGAGTTCCATCGTCATTAGGAGGCCCTAAACGTTACAATTAACTATCATTTTTGCGTCGGATTCGATAATCTAGACATACAAGTGAATGACCATAAGGTGCCCGAGGCAGCAACAGACCCTTGGAGACAAGTCGGCAGGAGGCCGATGTATTGGATCTCGACGCAATTTGAGTGTTCCATCGGCATTAGGAGGCCCTGAACGTTACAATTGACTATCATTTTTGCGTCGGATTCGAAAATCTAGACTCACAGGAGAACGACCATAAGGTGCCCGAGGCAGCAACAGCCCCTTGGAGACAAGTCGGCTGGAGGCCGATGTATTGAATGTCGACGCAATTTGAGTGCTCTATCGTCATTAGGAGGTCCTAAACGTTACAATTCACTATCATTTTCGCGTCGGATTCGAAAATCTAGACTCACAGGAGGAGGACCATGTGGTGCCCGAGGCAGCAATAGACCCTTGGAGACAAGTCGGCTGCAGGCCGATGTATTGAATCTCGACGCAATTTGAGTGTTCCATCGTCACTACAAGGCCCTGAACGTTACAATTAACTATCATTTTTGCGTCGGATTCGATAATCTAGACTTACAAGAGAACGACCATAAGGTGCCCGAGGCAGCAACAGACCCTTGGAGACAAGTCGGCTGGAGGCCGATGTATTGAATCTCGACGCAATTTGAGTGTTCCATCGGCATTAGGAGGCCCTGAACGTTACAATTAACTATCATTTTTGCGTCGGATTCGATAATCTAGATTTACAAGAGAACGACCATAAGGTGCCCGAGGCAGCAACAGACCCTTGGAGACAAGTCGGCTGGAGGCCGATGTATTGAATCTCGACGCAATTTGGGTGTTCCATCGGCATTAGGAGGCCCTGAACGTTACAATTAACTATCTTTTTGCGTCGGATTCGAAAATCTAGACTCACAGGAGAAGGACCATGTGGTGCCCGAGGCAGCAATAGACCCTTGGAGACAAGTCGGCTGCAGGCCGATGTATTGAATCTTGACGCAATTTGAGTGTTCCATCGTCATTACAGGGCCCTGAACGTTACAATTAACTATCATTTTTGCGTCGGATTCGAAAATCTAGACTCACAGGAGAACGACTATAAGGTGCCCGAGGCAGCAATAGACCCTTGGAGACAAGTCGGCAGGAGGCCGATGTATTGGATCTCGACGCAATTTGAGCGTTCCATCGGCATTAGGAGGCCCTGAACGTTACAATTGACTATCATTTTTGCGTCGGATTCGAAAATCTAGACTCACAGGAGAAGGACCATGTGGTGCCCGTGGCAGCAATAGACCCTTGGAGACAAGTCGGCTGGAGGCCGATGTATTGAATCTCGACGCAATTTGAGAGTTCCATCGTCATTAGGAGGCCCTGAACGTTACAATTAACAATCATTTTTGCGTCGGATTCGAAAATCTAGACACACAGGAGAAGGACCATGTGGTGCCCGAGGCAGCAATAGACCCTTTGAGAAAAGTCCGCTGCAGGCCGATGTATTGAATCTCGACGCAATTTGAGTGTTCCATCGTCATTACAAGGCCCTGAACGTTACAATTAACTATCATTTTTGCGTCGGATTCGAAAATCTAGACTCACAGGAGAACGACCATAAGGTGCCCGAGGCAGCTATAGACCCTTGGAGACAAGTCGGCTGGAGGCCGATGTATTGAATCTCGACGCAATTTGAGTGTTCCATCGGCATTAGGAGGCCCTGAACGTTACAATTAACTATCATTTTTGCGTCGGATTCGAAAATCTAGACTCACCGGAGACGGACCATGTGGTGCCCGAGGCAGCGATATCCCCTTGGAGGCAAGTCGGCTGGAGGCCGATGTATTGAATCTCGACGCAATTTGAGAGTTCCATCGTCATTAGGAGGCCCTAAACGTTACAATTAACTATCATTTTTGCGTCGGATTCGATAATCTAGACATACAAGAGATTGACCATAAGGTGCCCGAGGCAGCAACAGACCCTTGGAGACAAGTCGGCAGGAGGCCGATGTATTGGATCTCGACGCAATTTGAGTGTTCCATCGGCATTAGGAGGCCCTGAACGTTACAATTGACTATCATTTTTGCGTCGGATTCGAAAATCTAGACTCACAGGAGAACGACCATAAGGTGCCCGAGGCAGCAACAGACCCTTGGGACAAGTCGGCTGGAGGCCGATGTATTGAATGTCGACGCAATTTGAGTGTTCCATCGTCATTAGGAGGCGCTAAACGTTACAATTCACCATCATTTTCGCGTCGGATTCGAAAATCTAGACTCACAGGAGAAGGACCATGTGGTGCCCGAGGCAGCAATAGACCCTTGGAGACAAGTCGGCTGCAGGCCGATGTATTGAATCTCGACGCAATTTGAGTGTTCCATTGTCATTACAAGGCCCTGAACGTTACAATTAACTATCATTTTTGCGTCGGATTCGAAATCTAGACTCACAGGAGAACGACCATAAGGTGCCCGAGGCAGCAATAGACCCTTGGAGACAAGTCTGCAGGAGGCCGATGTATTGGATCTCGACGCAATTTGAGTGTTCCATCGGCATTAGGAGGCCCTGAACGTTACAAGTGACTATCATTTTTGCGTCGGATTCGAAAATCTAGACTCACAGGAGAAGGACCATGTGGTGCCCGAGGCAGCAATAGACCCTTCGAGACAAGTCCGCTGCAGGCCGATGTATTGAATCTCGACGCAATTTGAGTGTTCCATCGTCACTACAAGGCCCTGAACGTGACAATTAACTATCATTTTTGCGTCGAATTCGAAATCTAGACTCACAGGAGAACGACCATAAGGTGCCCGAGGCAGCAACAGACCCTTGGAGACAAGTCGGCTGGAGGCCGATGTATTGAATGTCGACGCAATTTGAGTGTTCCATCGTTATTAGGAGGCCCTAAACGTTACAATTCACTATCATTTTCCCGTCGGATTTGAAAATCTAGACTCACAGGAGAAGGACCATGTGGTGCACGAGGCAGCAATAGACCCATGGAGACAAGTCGGCAGGAGGCCGATGTATTGGATCTCGACGCAATTTGAGTGTTCCATCGGCATTAGGAGGCCCTGAACGTTACAATTGACTATCATTTTTGCGTCGGATTCGAAAATCTAGACTCACAGGAGAACGACCATGTGGTGCCCGAGGCAGCAATAGACCCTTGGAGACCAGTCGGCTGCAGGCCGATGTATTGAATCTCGACGCAATCTGAGAGTTCCATCGTCATTAGGAGGCCCTAAACGTTACAATTAACTATCATTTTTGCGTCGGATTCGATAATCTAGACATACAAGTGAATGACCATAAGGTGCCCGAGGCAGCAACAGACCCTTGGAGACAAGTCGGCAGGAGGCCGATGTATTGGATCTCGACGCAATTTGAGTGTTCCATCGGCATTAGGAGGCCCTGAACGTTACAATTGACTATCATTTTTGCGTCGGATTCGAAAATCTAGACTCACAGGAGGAGGACCATGTGGTGCCCGAGGCAGCAATAGACCCTTGGAGACAAGTCGGCTGCAGGCCGATGTATTGAATCTCGACGCAATTTGAGTGTTCCATCGTCACTACAAGGCCCTGAACGTTACAATTAACTATCATTTTTGCGTCGGATTCGATAATCTAGACTTACAAGAGAACGACCATAAGGTGCCCGAGGCAGCAACAGACCCTTGGAGACAAGTCGGCTGGAGGCCGATGTATTGAATCTCGACGCAATTTGAGTGTTCCATCGGCATTAGGAGGCCCTGAACGTTACAATTAACTATCATTTTTGCGTCGGATTCGATAATCTAGATTTACAAGAGAACGACCATAAGGTGCCCGAGGCAGCAACAGACCCCTTGGAGACAAGTCGGCTGGAGGCCGATGTATTGAATCTCGACGCAATTTGAGTGTTCCATCGGCATTAGGAGGCCCTGAACGTTACAATTAACTATCTTTTTGCGTCGGATTCGAAAATCTAGACTCACAGGAGAAGGACCATGTGGTGCCCGAGGCAGCAATAGACCCTTGGAGACAAGTCGGCTGCAGGCCGATGTATTGAATCTAGACGCAATTTGAGTGTTCCATCGTCATTACAGGGCCCTGAACGTTACAATTAACTATCATTTTTGCGTCGGATTCGAAAATCTAGACTCACAGGAGAACGACTATAAGGTGCCCGAGGCAGCAATAGACCCTTGGAGACAAGTCGGCAGGAGGCCGATGTATTGGATCTCGACGCAATTTGAGTGTTCCATCGGCATTAGGAGGCCCTGAACGTTACAATTGACTATCATTTTTGCGTCGGATTCGAAAATCTAGACTCACAGGAGAAGGACCATGTGGTGCCCGTGGCAGCAATAGACCCTTGGAGACAAGTCGGCTGGAGGCGATGTATTGAATCTCGACGCAATTTGAGAGTTCCATCGTCATTAGGAGGCCCTGAACGTTACAATTAACAATCATTTTTGCGTCGGATTCGAAAATCTAGACACACAGGAGAAGGACCATGTGGTGCCCGAGGCAGCAATAGACCCTTGGAGAAAAGTCCGCTGCAGGCCGATGTATTGAATCTCGACGCAATTTGAGTGTTCCATCGTCATTACAAGACCCTGAACGTTACAATTAACTATCATTTTTGCGTCGGATTCGAAAATCTAGACTCACAGGAGAACGACCATAAGGTGCCCGAGGCAGCTATAGACCCTTGGAGACAAGTCGGCTGGAGGCCGATGTATTGAATCTCGAACGCAATTTGAGTGTTCCATCGGCATTAGGAGGCCCTGAACGTTACAATTAACTATCATTTTTGCGTCGGATTCGAAAATCTAGACTCACCGGAGACGGACCATGTGGTGCCCGAGGCAGCGATATCCCCTTGGAGGCAAGTCGGCTGGAGGCCGATGTATTGAATCTCGACGCAATTTGAGAGTTCCATCGTCATTAGGAGGCCCTAAACGTTACAATTAACTATCATTTTTGCGTCGGATTCGATAATCTAGACATACAAGAGATTGACCATAAGGTGCCCGAGGCAGCAACAGACCCTTGGAGACAAGTCGGCAGGAGGCCGATGTATTGGATCTCGACGCAATTTGAGTGTTCCATCGGCATTAGGAGGCCCTGAACGTTACAATTGACTATCATTTTTGCGTCGGATTCGAAAATCTAGACTCACAGGAGAACGACCATAAGGTGCCCGAGGCAGCAACAGACCCTTGGGACAAGTCGGCTGGAGGCCGATGTATTGAATGTCGAAGCAATTTGAGTGTTCCATCGTCATTAGGAGGCGCTAAACGTTACAATTCACCATCATTTTCGCGTCGGATTCGAAAATCTAGACTCACAGGAGAAGGACCATGTGGTGCCCGAGGCAGCAATAGACCCTTGGAGACAAGTCGGCTGCAGGCCGATGTATTGAATCTCGACGCAATTTGAGTGTTCCATTGTCATTACAAGGCCCTGAACGTTACAATTAACTATCATTTTTGCGTCGGATATGAAAATCTAGACTCACAGGAGAACGACCATAAGGTGCCCGAGGCAGCAATAGACCCTTGGAGACAAGTCTGCAGGAGGCCGATGTATTGGATCTCGACGCAATTTGAGTGTTCCATCGGCATTAGGAGGCCCTGAACGTTACAAGTGACTATCATTTTTGCGTCGGATTCGAAAATCTAGACTCACAGGAGAAGGACCATGTGGTGCCCGAGGCAGCAATAGACCCTTGGGGACAAGTCCGCTGCAGGCCGATGTATTGAATCTCGACGCAATTTGAGTGTTCCATCGTCATTAGGAGGCCCTGAACGTTACAATTAACAATCATTTTTGCGTCGGATTCGAAAATCTAGACTCACAGGAGAACGACCATAAGGTGCCCGAGGCAGCAATAGCCCCTTGGAGACAAGTCGGCTGGAGGCCGATGTATTGAATCTCGACGCAATTTGAGTGTTCCATCGGCATTAGGAGGCCCTGAACGTTACAATTAACTATCATTTTTGCGTCGGATTCGATAATCTAGACTTACAAGAGAACGACCATAAGGTGCCCGAGGCAGCAACAGACCCTTGGAGACAAGTCGGCTGGAGGCCGATGTATTGAATCTCGACGCAATTTGAGTGTTCCATCGGCATTAGGAAGCCCTGAACGTTACAATTAACTATCATTTTTGCGTCGGATTCGAAAATCTAGACTCACCGGAGACGGACCATCTGGTGCCCGAGGCAGCGATATCCCCTTGAGACAAGTCGGCTGGAGGCCGATGTATTGAATCTCGACGCAATTTGAGTGTTCCATCGGCATTAGGAGGCCCTGAACGTTACAATTAACAATCATTTTTGCGTCGGATTCGAAAATCTAGACTCACAGGAGAACGACCATAAGGTGCCCGAGGCAACAATAGACACTTGGAGACAAGTTGGCTGGAGGACGATGTATTGAATCTCGACGCAATTTGAGAGTTCCATCAGCAGTAGGAAGCCCTGAACGTTTCAATTAACTATCATTTTTGCGTCGGATTTGAAAATCTAGACTTACAAGAGAACGACCATGAGGTGCCCGAGACTGCAATATCCTCTTGGATACAAGTCGACTGGAGGTCGATGTATTGAATCTCGACGCAATTTGAGTCTTCTATCGTCATTAGCAGTCGCTGAACGTTACAATTCACTATCATTTTTGCGTCGGATTCGAAAATATAGATTCACAGGACAACGACCATAAGGAGCCGGAGGAAGCAATAGAGCCATGGAGACAAGTCGGCTGGAGGCAGATGTATTGAATCTCGACGCAATTTGAGTATTCCATCGTCATTAGGAGGCCCTGAACGTTACAATTAACTACCATTTTTGCGTCGGATTCGAAAATCTAGACTCACAGGAGAACGACCATAAGGTGCCCGAGGCAGCAACAGACCCTTGGAGACAAGTCGGCTGCAGGCCGATGTATTGAATCTCGACGCAATCTGAGAGTTCCATCGTCATTAGGAGGCCCTAAACGTTACAATTAACTATCATTTTTGCGTCGGATTCGATAATCTAGACATACAAGTGAATGACCATAAGGTGCCCGAGGCAGCAACAGACCCTTGGAGACAAGTCGGCAGGAGGCCGATGTATTGGATCTCGACGCAATTTGAGTGTTCCATCGGCATTAGGAAGCCCTGAACGTTACAATTGACTGTCATTTTTGCGTCGGATTCGAAAATCTAGACTCACAGGAGAACGACCATAAGGTGCCCGAGGCAGCAACAGCCCCTTGGAGACAAGTCGGCTGGAGGCCGATGTATTGAATGTCGACGCAATTTGAGTGCTCTATCGTCATTAGGAGGTCCTAAACGTTACAATTCACTATCATTTTCGCGTCGGATTCGAAAATCTAGACTCACAGGAGAAGGACCATGTGGTGCCCGAGGCAGCAATAGACCCTTGGAGACAAGTCGGCTGCAGGCCGATGTATTGAATCTCGACGCAATTTGAGTGTTCCATTGTCATTACAAGGCCCTGAACGTTACAATTAACTATCATTTTTGCGTCGGATTCGAAAATCTAGACTCACAGGAGAACGACCATAAGGTGCCCGAGGCAGCAATAGACCCTTGGAGACAAGTCTGCAGGAGGCCGATGTATTGGATCTCGACGCAATTTGAGTGTTCCATCGGCATTAGGAGGCCCTGAACGTTACAAGTGACTATCATTTTTGCGTCGGATTCGAAAATCTAGACTCACAGGAGAAGGACCATGTGGTGCCCGAGGCAGCAATAGACCCTTGAGACAAGTCGGCTGGAGGCCGATGTATTGAATCTCGACGCAATTTGAGTGTTCCATCGGCATTAGGAGGCCCTGAACGTTACAATTAACAATCATTTTTGCGTCGGATTCGAAAATCTAGACTCACAGGAGAACGACCATAAGGTGCCCGAGGCAGCAATAGCCCCTTGGAGACAAGTCGGCTGGAGGCCGATGTATTGAATCTCGACGCAATTTGAGTGTTCCATCGGCATTAGGAGGCCCTGAACGTTACAATTAACTATCATTTTTGCGTCGGATTCGAAAATCTAGACTCACCATATGGTGCCCGAGGCAGCGATATCCCCTTGGAGGCAAGTCGGCTGGAGGCCGATGTATTGAATCTCGACGCAATTTGAGAGTTCCATCGTCATTAGGAGGCCCTGAACGTTACAATTAACAATCATTTTTATGTCGGATTCGAAAATCTAGACTCACAGGAGAACGACCGTAAGGTGCCCGAGGCAGCAATAGACCCTTGGAAACAAGTCGGCTGGAGGCCGATGTATTGAATCTCGACGCAATTTGAGTGTTCCATCGGCATTAGGAAGCCCTGAACGTTACAATTAACTATCATTTTTGCGTCGGATTCGAAAATCTAGACTCACCGGAGACGGACCATCTGGTGCCCGAGGCAGCGATATCCCCTTGAGACAAGTCGGCTGGAGGCCGATGTATTGAATCTCGACGCAATTTGAGTGTTCCATCGGCATTAGGAGGCCCTGAACGTTACAATTAACAATCATTTTTGCGTCGGATTCGAAAATCTAGACTCACAGGAGAACGACCATAAGGTGCCCGAGGCAACAATAGACACTTGGAGACAAGTTGGCTGGAGGACGATGTATTGAATCTCGACGCAATTTGAGAGTTCCATCAGCAGTAGGAAGCCCTGAACGTTTCAATTAACTATCATTTTTGCGTCGGATTTGAAAATCTAGACTTACAAGAGAACGACCATGAGGTGCCCGAGACTGCAATATCCTCTTGGATACAAGTCGACTGGAGGTCGATGTATTGAATCTCGACGCAATTTGAGTCTTCTATCGTCATTAGCAGTCGCTGAACGTTACAATTCACTATCATTTTTGCGTCGGATTCGAAAATATAGATTCACAGGACAACGACCATAAGGAGCCGGAGGAAGCAATAGAGCCATGGAGACAAGTCGGCTGGAGGCAGATGTATTGAATCTCGACGCAATTTGAGTATTCCATCGTCATTAGGAGGCCCTGAACGTTACAATTAACTACCATTTTTGCGTCGGATTCGAAAATCTAGACTCACAGGAGAACGACCATAAGGTGCCCGAGGCAGCAACAGACCCTTGGAGACAAGTCGGCTGCAGGCCGATGTATTGAATCTCGACGCAATCTGAGAGTTCCATCGTCATTAGGAGGCCCTAAACGTTACAATTAACTATCATTTTTGCGTCGGATTCGATAATCTAGACATACAAGTGAATGACCATAAGGTGCCCGAGGCAGCAACAGACCCTTGGAGACAAGTCGGCAGGAGGCCGATGTATTGGATCTCGACGCAATTTGAGTGTTCCATCGGCATTAGGAAGCCCTGAACGTTACAATTGACTGTCATTTTTGCGTCGGATTCGAAAATCTAGACTCACAGGAGAACGACCATAAGGTGCCCGAGGCAGCAACAGCCCCTTGGAGACAAGTCGGCTGGAGGCCGATGTATTGAATGTCGACGCAATTTGAGTGCTCTATCGTCATTAGGAGGTCCTAAACGTTACAATTCACTATCATTTTCGCGTCGGATTCGAAAATCTAGACTCACAGGAGAAGGACCATGTGGTGCCCGAGGCAGCAATAGACCCTTGGAGACAAGTCGGCTGCAGGCCGATGTATTGAATCTCGACGCAATTTGAGTGTTCCATCGTCACTACAAGGCCCTGAACGTTACAATTAACTATCATTTTTGCGTCGGATTCGATAATCTAGACTTACAAGAGAACGACCATAAGGTGCCCGAGGCAGCAACAGACCCTTGGAGACAAGTCGGCTGGAGGCCGATGTATTGAATCTCGACGCAATTTGAGTGTTCCATCGGCATTAGGAGGCCCTGAACGTTACAATTAACTATCATTTTTGCGTCGGATTCGATAATCTAGATTTACAAGAGAACGACCATAAGGTGCCCGAGGCAGCAACAGACCCTTGGAGACAAGTCGGCTGGAGGCCGATGTATTGAACTCGATGCAATTTGAGTGTTCCATCGGCATTAGGAGGCCCTGAACGTTACAATTAACTATCATTTTTGCGTCGGATTCGAAAATCTAGACTCACCGGAGACGGACCATGTGGTGCCCGAGGCAGCGATATCCCCTTGGAGACAAGTCGGCTGGAGGCCGATGTATTGAATCTCGACGCAATTTGAGAGTTCCATCGTCATTAGGAGGCCCTGAACGTTACAATTAACAATCATTTTTGCGTCGGATTCGAAAATCTAGACTCACAGGAGAACGACCATAAGGTGCCCGAGGCAGCAACAGACCCTTGGAGACAAGTCGGCTGGAGGCCGATGTATTGAATGTCGACGCAATTTGAGTGTTCCATCGTCATTAGGAGGCCCTAAACGTTACAATTCACTATCGTTTTCGCGTCGGATTCGAAAATCTAGACTCACAGGAGAAGGACCATGTGGTGCCCGAGGCAGCAATAGACCCTTGGAGACAAGTCGGCTGCAGGCCGATGTATTGAATCTCGACGCAATTTGAGTGTTCCATCGGCATTAGGAGGCCCTGAATGTTACAATTGACTATCATTTTTGCGTCGGATTCGAAAATCTAGAGTCACAGGAGACCTACCATAAGGTGCCCGAGGCAGCAACAGACCCTTGGGACAAGTCGGCTGGAGGCCGATGTATTGAATCTCGACGCAATTTGAGTGTTCCATCGGCATTAGGAGGCCCTGAACGTTACAATTAACTATCATTTTTGCGTCGGATTCGAAAATCTAGACTCACAGGAGAAGGACCATGTGGTGCCCGAGGCAGCAATAGACCCTTGGAGACAAGTCGGCTGCAGGCCGATGTATTGAATCTTGACGCAATTTGAGTGTTCCATCGTCATTACAGGGCCCTGAACGTTACAATTAACTATCATTTTTGCGTCGGATTCGAAAATCTAGACTCACAGGAGAACGACTATAAGGTGCCCGAGGCAGCAATAGACCCTTGGAGACAAGTCGGCAGGAGGCCGATGTATTGGATCTCGACGCAATTTGAGTGTTCCATCGGCATTAGGAGGCCCTGAACGTTACAATTGACTATCATTTTTGCGTCGGATTCGAAAATCTAGACTCACAGGAGAAGGACCATGTGGTGCCCGAGGCAGCAATAGACCCTTGGAGACAAGTCGGCTGGAGGCCGATGTATAGAATCTCGACGCAATTTGAGAGTTCCATCGTCATTAGGAGGCCCTGAACGTTACAATTAACAATCATTTTTGCGTCGGATTCGAAAATCTAGACTCACAGGAGAAGGACCATGTGGTGCCCGAGGCAGCAATAGACCCTTGGAGAAAAGTCCGCTGCAGGCCGATGTATTGAATCTCGACGCAATTTGAGTGTTCCATCGTCATTACAAGGCCCTGAAAGTTACAATTAACTATCATTTTTGCGTCGGATTCGAAAATCTAGACTCACCGGAGAACGACCATAAGGTGCCCGAGGCAGCAACAGACCCTTGGTGACAAGTCGGCTGGAGGCCGATGTATTGAATGTCGACGCAATTTGAGTGTTCCATCGTCATTAGGAGGCCCTAAACGTTACAATTCACTATCATTTTCGCGTCGGATTCGAAAATCTAGACTCACAGGAGAAGGACCATGTGGTGCCCGAGGCAGCAATAGACCCTTGGAGACAAGTCGGCTGCTGGCCGATGTATTGAATCTCGACGCAATTTGAGTGTTCCATCGTCATTACAAGGCCCTGAACGTTACAATTAACTATCATTTTTGCGTCGGATTCGAAAATCTAGACTCACAGAAGAACGACCATAAGGTGCCCGAGGCAGCTATAGACCCTTGGAGACAAGTCGGCTGGAGGCCGATGTATTGAATCTCGACGCAATTTGAGTGTTCCATCGGCATTAGGAGGCCCTGAACGTTACAATTAACTATCATTTTTGCGTCGGATTCGAAAATCTAGACTCACCGGAGACGGACCAAGTGGTGCCCGAGGCAGCGATATCCCCTTGGAGGCAAGTCGGCTGGAGGCCGATGTATTGAATCTCGACGCAATTTGAGAGTTCCATCGTCATTAGGAGGCCCTGAACGTTACAATTAACAATCATTTTTGCGTCGGATTCGAAAATCTAGACTCACAGGAGAACGACCATAAGGTGCCCGAGGCAGCAATAGACCCTTGGAAACAAGTCGGCTGGAGGCCGATGTATTGAATCTCGACGCAATCTGAGAGTTCCATCGTCATTAGGAGGCCCTAAACGTTACAATTAACTATCATTTTTGCGTCGGATTCGAAAATCTAGACTCACAGGAGAACGACCATAAGGTGCCCGAGGCAGCAATAGCCCCTTGGAGACAAGTCGGCTGGAGGCCGATGTATTGAATCTCGACGCAATTTGAGTGTTCCATCGGCATTAGGAGGCCCTGAACGTTACAATTAACTATCATTTTTGCGTCGGATTCGAAAATCTAGACTCACCGGAGACGGACCATATGGTGCCCGAGGCAGCGATATCCCCTTGGAGGCAAGTCGGCTGGAGGCCGATGTATTGAATCTCGACGCAATTTGAGAGTTCCATCGTCATTAGGAGGCCCTGAACGTTACAATTAACAATCATTTTTATGTCGGATTCGAAAATCTAGACTCACAGGAGAACGACCGTAAGGTGCCCGAGGCAGCAATAGACCCTTGGAAACAAGTCGGCTGGAGGCCGATGTATTGAATCTCGACGCAATCTGAGAGTTCCATCGTCATTAGGAGGCCCTAAACGTTACAATTAACTATCATTTTTGCGTCGGATTCGATAATCTAGACTTACAAGAGAACGACCATAAGGTGCCCGAGGCAGCAACAGACCCTTGGAGACAAGTCGGCTGGAGGCCGATGTATTGAATCTCGACGCAATTTGAGTGTTCCATCGGCATTAGGAAGCCCTGAACGTTACAATTAACTATCATTTTTGCGTCGGATTCGAAAATCTAGACTCACCGGAGACGGACCATCTGGTGCCCGAGGCAGCGATATCCCCTTGAGACAAGTCGGCTGGAGGCCGATGTATTGAATCTCGACGCAATTTGAGTGTTCCATCGTCACTACAAGGCCCTGAACGTTACAATTAACTATCATTTTTGCGTCGGATTCGATAATCTAGACTTACAAGAGAACGACCATAAGGTGCCCGAGGCAGCAACAGACCCTTGGAGACAAGTCGGCTGGAGGCCGATGTATTGAATCTCGACGCAATTTGAGTGTTCCATCGGCATTAGGAGGCCCTGAACGTTACAATTAACTATCATTTTTGCGTCGGATTCGATAATCTAGATTTACAAGAGAACGACCATAAGGTGCCCGAGGCAGCAACAGACCCTTGGAGACAAGTCGGCTGGAGGCCGATGTATTGAACTCGATGCAATTTGAGTGTTCCATCGGCATTAGGAGGCCCTGAACGTTACAATTAACTATCATTTTTGCGTCGGATTCGAAAATCTAGACTCACCGGAGACGGACCATGTGGTGCCCGAGGCAGCGATATCCCCTTGGAGACAAGTCGGCTGGAGGCCGATGTATTGAATCTCGACGCAATTTGAGAGTTCCATCGTCATTAGGAGGCCCTGAACGTTACAATTAACAATCATTTTTGCGTCGGATTCGAAAATCTAGACTCACAGGAGAACGACCATAAGGTGCCCGAGGCAGCAACAGACCCTTGGAGACAAGTCGGCTGGAGGCCGATGTATTGAATGTCGACGCAATTTGAGTGTTCCATCGTCATTAGGAGGCCCTAAACGTTACAATTCACTATCATTTTCGCGTCGGATTCGAAAATCTAGACTCACAGGAGAAGGACCATGTGGTGCCGGAGGCAGCAATAGACCCTTGGAGACAAGTCGGCTGCAGGCCGATGTATTGAATCTCGACGCAATTTGAGTGTTCCATCGGCATTAGGAGGCCCTGAACGTTACAATTGACTATCATTTTTGCGTCGGATTCGAAAATCTAGACTCACAGGAGACCTACCATAAGGTGCCCGAGGCAGCAACAGACCCTTGGGACAAGTCGGCTGGAGGCCGATGTATTGAATCTCGACGCAATTTGAGTGTTCCATCGGCATTAGGAGGCCCTGAACGTTACAATTAACAATCATTTTTGCGTCGGATTCGAAAATCTAGACTCACAGGAGAACGACTATAAGGTGCCCGAGGCAGCAATAGACCCTTGGAGACAAGTCGGCTGGAGGCCGATGTATTGAATCTCGACGCAATTTGAGAGTTCCATCGTCATTAGGAGGCCCTGAACGTTACAATTAACAATCATTTTTGCGTCGGATTCGAAAATCTAGACTCACAGGAGAAGGACCATGTGGTGCCCGAGGCAGCAATAGACCCTTGGAGAAAAGTCCGCTGCAGGCCGATGTATTGAATCTCGACGCAAATTGAGTGTTCCATCGTCATTACAAGGCCCTGAAAGTTACAATTAACTATCATTTTTGCGTCGGATTCGAAAATCTAGACTCACCGGAGAACGACCATAAGGTGCCCGAGGCAGCAACAGACCCTTGGTGACAAGTCGGCTGGAGGCCGATGTATTGAATGTCGACGCAATTTGAGTGTTCCATCGTCATTAGGAGGCCCTAAACGTTAATATTCACTATCATTTTCGCGTCGGATTCGAAAATCTAGACTCACAGGAGAAGGACCATGTGGTGCCCGAGGCAGCAATAGACCCTTGGAGACAAGTCGGCTGCTGGCCGATGTATTGAATCTCGACGCAATTTGAGTGTTCCATCGTCATTACAAGGCCCTGAACGTTACATTTAACTATCATTTTTGCGTCGGATTCGAAAATCTAGACTCACAGAAGAACGACCATAAGGTGCCCGAGGCAGCTATAGACCCTTGGAGACAAGTCGGCTGGAGGCCGATGTATTGAATCTCGACGCAATTTGAGTGTTCCATCGGCATTAGGAGGCCCTGAACGTTACAATTAACTATCATTTTTGCGTCGGATTCGAAAATCTAGACTCACCGGAGACGGACCAAGTGGTGCCCGAGGCAGCGATATCCCCTTGGAGGCAAGTCGGCTGGAGGCCGATGTATTGAATCTCGACGCAATTTGAGAGTTCCATCGTCATTAGGAGGCCCTGAACGTTACAATTAACAATCATTTTTGCGTCGGATTCGAAAATCTAGACTCACAGGAGAACGACCATAAGGTGCCCGAGGCAGCAATAGACCCTTGGAAACAAGTCGGCTGGAGGCCGATGTATTGAATCTCGACGCAATCTGAGAGTTCCATCGTCATTAGGAGGCCCTAAACGTTACAATTAACTATCATTTTTGCGTCGGATTCGATAATCTAGACATACAAGAGATTGACCATAAGGTGCCCGAGGCAGTAACAGACCCTTGGAGACAAGTCGGCAGGAGGCCGATGTATTGGATCTCGACGCAATTTGAGTGTTCCATCGGCATTAGGAGGCCCTGAACGTTACAATTGACTATCATTTTTGCGTCGGATTCGAAAATCTAGACTCACAGGAGAACGACCATAAGGTGCCCGAGGCAGCAACAGACCCTTGGGACAAGTCGGCTGGAGGCCGATGTATTGAATGTCGACGCAATTTGAGTGTTCCATCGTCATTAGGAGGCGCTAAACGTTACAATTCACCATCATTTTCGCCTCGGATTCGAAAATCTAGACTCACAGGAGAAGGACCATGTGGTGCCCGAGGCAGCAATAGACCCTTGGAGACAAGTCGGCTGCAGGCCGATGTATTGAATCTAGACGCAATTTGAGTGTTCCATTGTCATTACAAGGCCCTGAACGTTACAATTAACTATCATTTTTGCGTCGGATTCGAAAATCTAGACTCACAGGAGAACGACCATAAGGTGCCCGCGGCAGCAATAGACCCTTGGAGACAAGTCGGCATTAGGCCGATGTATTGGATCTCGACGCAATTTGAGTGTTCCATCGGCATTAGGTGGCCCTGAACGTTACAATTGACTATCATTTTTGCGTCGGATTCGAAAATCTAGACTCACAGGAGAAGGACCATGTGGTGCCCGAGGCAGCAATAGACCCTTGGAGACAAGTCCGCTGCAGGCCGATGTATTGAATCTCGACGCAATTTGAGTGTTCCATCGTCATTAGGAGGCCCTGAACGTTACAATTAACAATCATTTTTGCGTCGGATTCGAAAATCTAGACTCACAGGAGAACGACCATAAGGTGCCCGAGGCAGCAATAGACCCTTGGAGACAAGTCGGCTAGAGGCCGATGTATTGAATCTCGACGCAATTTGAGTGTTCCATCGGCATTAGGAGGCCCTGAACGTTACAATTAACTATCATTTTTGCGTCGGATTCGAAAATCTAGACTCACCGGAGACGGACCATGTGGTGCCCGAGGCAGCGATATCCCCTTGGAGGCAAGTCGGCTGGAGGCCGATGTATTGAATCTCGACGCAATTTGAGAGTTCCATCGTCATTAGGAGGCCCTGAACGTTAAAATTAACAATCATTTTTATGTCGGATTCGAAAATCTAGACTCACAGGAGAACGACCGTAAGGTGCCCGAGGCAGCAATAGACCCTTGGAAACAAGTCGGCTGGAGGCCGATGTATTGAATCTCGACGCAATCTGAGAGTTCCATCGTCATTAGCAGGCCCTAAACGTTACAATTAACTATCATTTTTGCGTCGGATTCGATAATCTAGACTTACAAGAGAACGACCATAAGGTGCCCGAGGCAGCAACAGAACCTTGGTGACAAGTCAGCTGGAGGCCGATGTATTGAATCTCGACGCAATTTGAGTGTTCCATCGGCATTAGGAAGCCCTGAACGTTACAATTAACTATCATTTTTGCGTCGGATTCGAAAATCTAGACTCACCGGAGACGGACCATGTGGTGCCCGAGGCAGCGATATCCCCTTGAGACAAGTCGGCTGGAGGCCGATGTGTTGAATCTCGACGCAATTTGAGTGTTCCATCGGCATTAGGAGGCCCTGAACGTTACAATTAACAATCATTTTTGCGTCGGATTCGAAAATCTAGACTCACAGGAGAACGACCATAAGGTGCCCGAGGCAACAATAGACACTTGGAGACAAGTTGGCTGGAGGACGATGTATTGAATCTCGACGCAATTTGAGAGTTCCATCAGCATTAGGAGGCCCTGAACGTTTCAATTAACTATCATTTTTGCGTCGGATTTGAAAATCTAGACTTACAAGAGAACGACCATGAGGTGCCCGAGACTGCAATATCTTCTTGGATACAAGTCGACTGGAGGTCGATGTATTGAATCTCGACGCAATTTGAGTGTTCCATCGTCATTACAAGGCCCTGAAAGTTACAATTAACTATCATTTTTGCGTCGGATTCGAAAATCTAGACTCACCGGAGAACGACCATAAGGTGCCAGAGGCAGCAACAGACCCTTGGTGACAAGTCGGCTGGAGGCCGATGTATTGAATGTCGACGCAATTTGAGTGTTCCATCGTCATTAGGAGGCCCTAAACGTTAATATTCACTATCATTTTCGCGTCGGATTCGAAAATCTAGACTCACAGGAGAAGGACCATGTGGTGCCCGAGGCAGCAATAGACCCTTGGAGACAAGTCGGCTGCTGGCCGATGTATTGAATCTCGACGCAATTTGAGTGTTCCATCGTCATTACAAGGCCCTGAACGTTACATTTAACTATCATTTTTGCGTCGGATTCGAAAATCTAGACTCACAGAAGAACGACCTTAAGGTGCCCGAGGCAGCTATAGACCCTTGGAGACAAGTCGGCTGGAGGCCGATGTATTGAATCTCGACGCAATTTGAGTGTTCCATCGGCATTAGGAGGCCCTGAACGTTACAATTAACTATCATTTTTGCGTCGGATTCGAAAATCTAGACTCACCGGAGACGGACCAAGTGGTGCCCGAGGCAGCGATATCCCCTTGGAGGCAAGTCGGCTGGAGGCCGATGTATTGAATCTCGACGCAATTTGAGAGTTCCATCGTCATTAGGAGGCCCTGATCGTTACAATTAACAATCATTTTTATGTCGGATTCGAAAATCTAGACTCACAGGAGAACGACCGTAAGGTGCCCGAGGCAGCAATAGACCCTTAGAAACAAGTCGGCTGGAGGCCGATGTATTGAATCTCGACGCAATCTGAGAGTTCCATCGTCATTAGCAGGCCCTAAACGTTACAATTAACTATCATTTTTGCGTCGGATTCGATAATCTAGACTTACAAGAGAACGACCATAAGGTGCCCGAGGCAGCAACAGAACCTTGGTGACAAGTCAGCTGGAGGCCGATGTATTGAATCTCGACGCAATTTGAGTGTTCCATCGGCATTAGGAAGCCCTGAACGTTACAATTAACTATCATTTTTGCGTCGGATTCGAAAATCTAGACTCACCGGAGACGGACCATGTGGTGCCCGAGGCAGCGATATCCCCTTGAGACAAGTCGGCTGGAGGCCGATGTATTGAATCTCGACGCAATTTGAGTGTTCCATCGGCATTAGGAGGCCCTGAACGTTACAATTAACAATCATTTTTGCGTCGGATTCGAAAATCTAGACTCACAGGAGAACGACCATAAGGTGCCCGAGGCAACAATAGACACTTGGAGACAAGTTGGCTGGAGGACGATGTATTGAATCTCGACGCAATTTGAGAGTTCCATCAGCATTAGGAGGCCCTGAACGTTTCAATTAACTATCATTTTTGCGTCGGATTTGAAAATCTAGACTTACAAGAGAACGACCATGAGGTGCCCGAGACTGCAATATCTTCTTGGATACAAGTCGACTGGAGGTCGATGTATTGAATCTCGACGCAATTTGAGTCTTCTATCGTCATTAGCAGTCGCTGAACGTTACAATTCACTATCATTTTTGCGTCGGATTCGAAAATATAGATTCACAGGAGAACGACCATAAGGAGCCGGAGGAAGCAATAGAGCCTTGGAGACAAGTCGGCTGCAGGCCGATGTATTGAATCTTGACGCAATTTGAGTGTTCCATCGTCATTACAGGGCCCTGAACGTTACAATTAACGTTCATTTTTGCGTCGGATTCGAAAATCTAGACTCACAGGAGAACGACCATAAGGTGCCCGAGGCAGCAATAGACCCTTGGAGACAAGTCGGCTGGAGGCCGATGTATTGAATCTCGACGCAATTTGAGTGTTCCATCGGCATTAGGAGGCCCTGAACGTTACAATTAACTATCATTTTTGCGTCGGATTCGAGAATCTAGACTCACCGGAGATGGACCATGTGGTGCCCGAGGCAGCGATATCCCCTTGGAGGCAAGTCGGCTGGAGGCCGATGTATTGAATCTCGACGCAATTTGAGAGTTCCATCGTCATTAGGAGGCCCTGAACGTTACAATTAACAATCATTTTTGCGTCGGATTCGAAAATCTAGACTCACAGGAGAACGACCATAAGGTGCCCGAGGCAGCAATAGACCCTTGGAAACAAGTCGGATGGAGGCCGATGTATTGAATCTCGACGCAATCTGAGAGTTCCATCATCATTAGGAGGCCCTTAACGTTACAATTAACTATCATTTTTGCGTCGGATTCGATAATCTAGACTTACAAGAGAACGACCATAAGGTGCCAGAGGCAGCAACAGACCCTTGGAGACAAGTCGGCTGGAGGCCGATGTATTGAATCTCGACGCAATTTGAGTGTTCCATCGGCATTAGGAAGCCCTGAACGTTACAATTAACTATCATTTTTGCGTCGGATTCGAAAATCTAGACTCACCGGAGACGGACCATGTGGTGCCCGAGGCAGCGATATCCCCTTGAGACAAGTCGGCTGGAGGCCGATGTATTGAATCTCGACGCAATTTGAGTGTTCCATCGGCATTAGGAGGCCCTGAACGTTACAATTAACAATCATTTTTGCGTCGGATTCGAAAATCTAGACTCACAGGAGAACGACCATAAGGTGCCCGAGGCAGCAATAGACACTTGGAGACAAATTGGCTGGAGGACGATGTATTGAATCTCGACGCAATTTGAGAGTTCCATCAGCATTAGGAGGCCCTGAACGTTTCAATTAACTATCATTTTTGCTTCGGATTCGAAAATCTAGACTTACAAGAGAACGACCATAAGGTGCCCGAGGCAGCAATAGACCCTTGGAGACAAGTCGGCTGGAGGCCGATGTATTGAATCTCGACGCAATTTGAGAGTTCCATCGTCATTAGGAGGCCCTGAACGTTACAATTAACTATCATTTTTGCGTCGGATTCGAAAATCTAGACTTACAAGAGAACGACCATGAGGTGCCCGAGACTGCAATATCCTCTTGGATACAAGTCGACTGGAGGTCGATGTATTGAATCTCGACGCAATTTGAGTCTTCTATCGTCATTAGGAGGCGCTGAACGTTACAATTCACTATCATTTTTTTGTCGGATTCGATAATCTAAACTCACAGGAGAACGACCATAAGGTGCCCGAGGCAGCAACAAACCCTTGGAGACAAGTAGGCTGGAGGCCGATGTATTGAATGTCGACGCAATTTGAGTGTTCCATCGTCATTAGGAGGCCCTAAACGTTACAATTCACTATCATTTTCGCGTCGGATTCGAAAATCTAGACTCACAGGAGAAGGACCATGTGGTGCCCGAGGCAGCAATAGACCCTTGGAGACAAGTCGGCTGCAGGCCGATGTATTGAATCTCGACGCAATTTGAGTGTTCCATCGTCCCTACAAGGCCCTGAACGTTACAATTAACTATCATTTTTGCGTCGGATTCGAAAATCTAGACTCACAGGAGAACGACCATAAGGTGCCCGAGGCAGCAACAGACCCTTGGAGACAAGTCGGCTGGAGGCCGATGTATTGAATGTCGACGCAATTTGAGTGTTCCATCGTCATTAGGAGGCCCTAAACGTTACAATTCACTATCATTTTCGCGTCGGATTCGAAAATCTAGACTCACAGGAGAAGGACCATGTGGTGCCCGAGGCAGCAACAGACCCTTGGAGACAAGTCGGCAGGAGGCCGATGTATTGGATCTCGACGCAATTTGAGTGTTCCATCGGCATTAGGAGGCCCTGAACGTTACAATTGACTATCATTTTTGCGTCGGATTCGAAAATCTAGACTCACAGGAGAACGACCATAAGGTGCCCGAGGCAGCAACAGCCCCTTGGAGACAAGTCGGCTGGAGGCCGATGTATTGAATGCCGACGCAATTTGAGTGTTCCATCGTCATTAGGAGGCCCTAAACGTTACAATTCACTATCATTTTCGCGTCGGATTCGAAAATCTAGACTCACAGGAGAAGGACCATGTGGTGCCCGAGGCAGCAATAGACCCTTGGAGACAAGACGGCTGCAGGCCGATGTATTGAATCTCGACGCAATTTGAGTGTTCCATCGTCACTACAAGGCCCTGAACGTTACAATTAACTATCATTTTTGCGTCGGATTCGATAATCTAGACTTACAAGAGAACGACCATAACGTGCCCGAGGCAGCAACAGACCCTTGGAGACAAGTCGGCTGGTGGCCGATGTATTGAATCTCGACGCAATTTGAGTGTTCCATCGGCATTAGGAGGCCCTGAGCGTTACAATTAACTATCATTTTTGCGTCGGATTCGAAAATCAAGACTCACCGGAGACGGAGCATGTGGTGCCCGAGGCAGCGATATCCCCTTGGAGACAAGTCGGCCTGAGGCCGATGTATTGAATCTCGACGCAATTTGAGAGTTCCATCGTCATTAGGAGGCCCTGAACGTTACAATTAACTATCATTTTTGCGTCGGATTCGAAAATCTAGACTCACAGGAGAAGGACCATGTGGTGCCCGAGGCAGCAATAGACCCTTGGAGACAAGTCAGCTGCAGGCCGATGTATTGAATCTCGACGCAATTTGAGTGTTCCATCGTCACTACAAGGCCCTGAACGTTACAATTAACTATCATTTTTGCTTCGGATTCGAAAATCTAGACTCACAGGAGAACGACCATAAGGTGCCCGAGGCAGCAACAGACCCTTGGAGACAAGTCGGCTGGAGGCCGATGTATTGAATGTCGACGCAATTTGAGTGTTCCATCGTCATTAGGAGGCCCTAAACGTTACAATTCACTATCATTTTCGCGTCGGATTCGAAAATCTAGACTCACAGGAGAAGGACCATGTGGTGCCCGAGGCAGCAACAGACCCTTGGAGACAAGTCGGCTGGAGGCCGATGTATTGAATCTCGACGCAATTTGAGTGTTCCATCGGCATTAGGAGGCCCTGAACGTTACAATTAACTATCATTTTTGCGTCGGATTCGAAAATCTAGACTCACCGGAGACGGACCATGTGGTCCCCGAGGCAGCGATATCCCCTTGGAGACAAGTCGGCTTGAGTCCGATGTATTGAATCTCGACGCAATTTGAGAGTTCCATCGTCATTAGGAGGCGCTGAACGTTACAATTAACAATCAATTTTGCGCCGGATTCGAAAATCTAGACTCACAGGAGAACGACCATAAGGTGCCCGAGGCAGTAATAGACCCTTGGAGACAAGTCGGCTGGAGGACGATGTATTGAATCTCGACGCAATTTGAGAGTTCCATCGGCAATTAGGAGGCCCTGAACGTTTCAATTAACTATGATTTTTGCGTCGGATTCGAAAATCTAGACTTACAAGAGAACGACCATAGGGTTCCCGAGGCAGCATTATACCCTTGGAGACAAGTCGGCTGGAGGCCGATGTATTGAATCTCGACGCAATTTGAGTGTTCCATCGTCATTAGGAGGCCCTAAACGTTACAATTAACTATATTTTTACGTCGGATTCGAAAATCTAGATTTACAAGAGAACGACCATAAGGTGCCCGAGGCAGCAACAGACCCTTGGAGACAAGTCGGCTGCAGGCCGATGTATTGAATCTCGACGCATTCTGAGAGTTCCATCGTCATTAGGAGGCCCTAAACGTTACAATTAACTATCATTTTTGCGTCGGATTCGATAATCTAGACATACAAGAGAACGACCATAAGGTGCCCGAGGCAGCAACAGACCCTTGGAGACAAGTCGGCAGGAGGCCGATGTATTGGATCTCGACGCAATTTGAGTGTTCCATCGGCATTAGGAGGCCCTGAACGTTACAATTGACTATCATTTTTGCGTCGGATTCGAAAATCTAGACTCACAGGAGAAGGACCATGTGGTGCCCGAGGCAGCAACAGACCCTTGGAGACAAGTCGGCTGGAGGCCAATGTATTGAATGTCGACGCAATTTGAGTGTTCCATCGTCATTAGGAGGGCCTAAATGTTACAATTCACTATCATTTTCGCGTCGGATTCGAAAATCTAGACTCACAGGAGAACGACCATAAGGTGCCCGAGGCAGCAACAGCCCCTTGGAGACAAGTCGGCTGGAGGCCGATGTATTGAATGCCGACGCAATTTGAGTGTTCCATCGTCATTAGGAGGCCCTAAACGTTACAATTCACTATCATTTTCGCGTCGGATTCGAAAATCTAGACTCACAGGAGAAGGACCATGTGGTGCCCGAGGCAGCAACAGACCGTTGGAGACAAGTCGGCTGGAGGCCGATGTATTGAATGTCGACTCAATTTGAGTGTTCCATCGTCATTAGGAGGCCCTAAACGTTACAATTCACTATCATTTTCGCGTCGGATTCGAAAATCTAGACGCACAGGAGAACGACCATAAGGTGCCCGAGGCAGCAATAGACCCTTGGAGACAAGTCGGCTGGAGGCCGATCTATTGAATCTCGACGCAATCTGAGAGTTCCATCGTCATTAGGAGGACCTAAACGTTACAATTAACTATCATTTTTGCGTCGGATTCGATAATCTAGACATACAAGAGAATGACCATAAGGTGCCCGAGGCAGCAACAGACCCTTGGAGACAAGTCGGCAGGAGGCCGATGTATTGGATCTCGACGCAATTTGAGTGTTCCATCGGCATTAGGAGGCCCTGAACGTTACAATTAACTATCATTTTTGCGTCGGATTCGAAAATCTAGACTCACCGGAGACGGACCATGTGGTGCCCGAGGCAGCGATATCCCCTTGGAGGCAAGTCGGCTGGAGGCCGATGTATTGAATCTCGACGCAATTTGAGAGTTCCATCGTCATTAGGAGGCCCTGAACGTTACAATTAACAATCATTTTTATGTCGGATTCGAAAATCTAGACTCACAGGAGAACGACCGTAAGGTGCCCGAGGCAGCAATAGACCCTTGGAAACAAGTCGGCTGGAGGCCGATGTATTGAATCTCGACGCAATCTGAGAGTTCCATCGTCATTAGCAGGCCCTAAAGGTTACAATTAACTATCATTTTTGCGTCGGATTCGATAATCTAGACTTACAAGAGAACGACCATAAGGTGCCCGAGGCAGCAACAGACCCTTGGAGACAAGTCAGCTGGAGGCCGATGTATTGAATCTCGACGCAATTTGAGTGTTCCATCGGCATTAGGAAGCCCTGAACGTTACAATTAACTATCATTTTTGCGTCGGATTCGAAAATCTAGACTCACAGGAGAACGACCATAAGGTGCCCGAGGCAACAATAGACACTTGGAGACAAGTTGGCTGGAGGACGATGGATTGAATCTCGACGCAAGTTGAGAGTTCCATCAGCATTAGGAGGCCCTGAACGTTTCAATTAACTTTCATTTTTGCGTCGGATTTGAAAATCTAGACTTACAAGAGAACGACCATGAGGTGCCCGAGACTGCAATATCCTCTTGGATACAAGTCGACTGGAGGTCGATGTATTGAATCTCGACGCAATTTGAGTCTTCTATCGTCATTAGCAGTCGCTGAACGTTACAATTCACTATCATTTTTGCGTCGGATTCGAAAATATAGATTCACAGGAGAACGACCATAAGGAGCCGGAGGAAGCAATAGAGCCTTGGAGACAAGTCGGCTGGAGGCAGATGTATTGAATCTCGACGCAATTTGAGTATTCCATCGTCATTAGGAGGCCCTGAACGTTACAATTAACTACCATTTTTGCGTCGGATTCGAAAATCTAGACTCACAGGAGAAGGACCTTGTGGTGCCTGAGGCAGCAATAGACCCTTGAAGACAAGTCGGCTGCAGGCCGATGTATTGAATCTTGACGCAATTTGAGTGTTCCATCGTCATTACAGGGCCCTGATCGTTACAATTAACTATCATTTTTGCGTCGGATTCGAAAATCTAGACTCACAGGAGAACGACCATAAGGTGCCCGAGGCAGCAATAGACACTTGGAGACAAGTTGGCTGGAGGACGATGTATTGAATCTCGACGCAATTTGAGAGTTCCATCGTCATTAGGAGGCCCTGAACGTTACAATTAACTATCATTTTTGCGTCGGATTCGAAAATCTAGACTTACAAGAGAACGACCATGAGGTGCCCCAGACTGCAATATCCTCTTGGATACAAGTCGACTGGAGGTCGATGTATTGAATCTCGACGCAATTTGAGTCTTCTATCGTCATTAGGAGGCGCTGAACGTTACAATTCACTATCATTTTTTTGTCGGATTCGATAATCTAAACTCACAGGAGAACGACCATAAGGTGCCCGAGGCAGCAACAAACCCTTGGAGACAAGTAGGCTGGAGGCCGATGTATTGAATGTCGACGCAATTTGAGTGTTCCATCGTCATTAGGAGGCCCTAAACGTTACAATTCACTATCATTTTCGCGTCGGATTCGAAAATCTAGACTCACAGGAGAAGGACCATGTGGTGCCCGAGGCAGCAATAGACCCTTGGAGACAAGTCGGCTGCAGGCCGATGTATTGAATCTCGACGCAATTTGAGTGTTCCATCGTCCCTACAAGGCCCTGAACGTTACAATTAACTATCATTTTTGCGTCGGATTCGAAAATCTAGACTCACAGGAGAACGACCATAAGGTGCCCGAGGCAGCAACAGACCCTTGGAGACAAGTCGGCTGGAGGCCGATGTATTGAATGTCGACGCAATTTGAGTGTTCCATCGTCATTAGGAGGCCCTAAACGTTACAATTCACTATCATTTTCGCGTCGGATTCGAAAATCTAGACTCACAGGAGAAGGACCATGTGGTGCCCGAGGCAGCAACAGACCCTTGGAGACAAGTCGGCAGGAGGCCGATGTATTGGATCTCGACGCAATTTGAGTGTTCCATCGGCATTAGGAGGCCCTGAACGTTATAATTGACTATCATTTTTGCGTCGGATTCGAAAATCTAGACTCACAGGAGAACGACCAAAAGGTGCCCGAGGCAGCAACAGCCCCTTGGAGACAAGTCGGCTGGAGGCCGATGTATTGAATGTCGACGCAATTTGAGTGTTCTATCGTCATTAGGAGGCCCTAAACGTTACAATTGACTATCATTTTTGCGTCGGATTCGAAAATCTAGACTCACAGGAGAAGGACCATGTGGTGCCCGAGGCAGCAATAGACCCTTGGAGACAAGTCCGCTGCAGGCCGATGTATTGAATCTCGACGCAATTTGAGTGTTCCTTCGTCATTAGGAGGCCCTGAACGTTACAATTAACAGTCATTTTTGCGTCGGATTCGAAAATCTAGACTCACAGGAGAACGACCATAAGGTGCCCGAGGCAGCAATAGACCCTTGGAGACAAGTCGGCTGGAGGCCGATGTATTGAATCTCGACGCAATTTGAGTGTTCCATCGGCATTAGGAGGCCCTGAACGTTACAATTAACTATCATTTTTGCGTCGGATTCGAAAATCTAGACTCACCGGAGACGGACCATGTGGTGCCCGAGGCAGCGATATCCCCTTGGAGGCAAGTCGGCTGGAGGCCGATGTATTGAATCTCGACGCAATTTGAGAGTTCCATCGTCATTAGGAGGCCCTGAACGTTACAATTAACAATCATTTTTATGTCGGATTCGAAAATCTAGACTCACAGGAGAACGACCGTAAGGTGCCCGAGGCAGCAATAGACCCTTGGAAACAAGTCGGCTGGAGGCCGATGTATTGAATCTCGACGCAATCTGAGAGTTCCATCGTCATTAGGAGGCCCTAAACGTTACAATTAACTATCATTTTTGCGTCGGATTCGATAATCTAGACTTACAAGAGAACGACCATAAGGTGCCCGAGGCAGCAACAGACCCTTGGAGACAAGTCAGCTGGAGGCCGATGTATTGAATCTCGACGCAATTTGAGTGTTCCATCGGCATTAGGAAGCCCTGAACGTTACAATTAACTATCATTTTTGCGTCGGATTCGAAAATCTAGACTCACCGGAGACGGACCATGTGGTGCCCGAGGCAGCGATATCCCCTTGAGACAAGTCGGCTGGAGGCCGATGTATTGAATCTCGACGCAATTTGAGTGTTCCATCGGCATTAGGAGGCCCTGAACGTTACAATTAACAATCATTTTTGCGTCGGATTCGAAAATCTAGACTCACAGGAGAACGACCATAAGGTGCCCGAGGCAACAATAGACACTTGGAGACAAGTTGGCTGGAGGACGATGTATTGAATCTCGACGCAATTTGAGAGTTCCATCAGCATTAGGAGGCCCTGAACGTTTCAATTAACTTTCATTTTTGCGTCGGATTTGAAAATCTAGACTTACAAGAGAACGACCATGAGGTGCCCGAGACTGCAATATCCTCTTGGATACAAGTCGACTGGAGGTCGATGTATTGAATCTCGACGCAATTTGAGTCTTCTATCGTCATTAGCAGTCGCTGAACGTTACAATTCACTATCATTTTTGCGTCGGATTCGAAAATATAGATTCACAGGAGAACGACCATAAGGAGCCGGAGGAAGCAATAGAGCCTTGGAGACAAGTCGGCTGGAGGCAGATGTATTGAATCTCGACGCAATTTGAGTATTCCATCGTCATTAGGAGGCCCTGAACGTTACAATTAACTACCATTTTTGCGTCGGATTCGAAAATCTAGACTCACAGGAGAAGGACCTTGTGGTGCCTGAGGCAGCAATAGACCCTTGAAGACAAGTCGGCTGCAGGCCGATGTATTGAATCGTGACGCAATTTGAGTGTTCCATCGTCATTACAGGGCCCTGAACGTTACAATTAACTATCATTTTTGCGTCGGATTCGAAAATCTAGACTCACAGGAGAACGACCATAAGGTGCCCGAGGCAGCAATAGACCCTTGGAGACAAGTCGGCTGGAGGCCGATGTATTGAATCTCGACGCAATTTGAGTGTTCTATCGGCATTAGGAGGCCCTGAACGTTACAATTAACTATCATTTTTGCGTCGGATTCGAAAATCTAGACTCACCGGAGACGGACCATGTGGTGCCCGAGGCAGCGATATCCCCTTGGAGGCAAGTCGGCTGGAGGCCGATGTATTGAATCTCGACGCAATTTGAGAGTTCCATCGTCATTAGGAGGCCCTGAACGTTACAATTAACAATCATTTTTGCGTCGGATTCGAAAATCTAGACTCACAGGAGAACGACCATAAGGTGCCCGAGGCAGCAATAGACCCTTGGAAACAAGTCGGATGGAGGCCGATGTATTGAATCTCGACGCAATCTGAGAGTTCCATCATCATTAGGAGGCCCTTAACGTTACAATTAACTATCATTTTTGCGTCGGATTCGATAATCTAGACTTACAAGAGAACGACCATAAGGTGCCAGAGGCAGCAACAGACCCTTGGAGACAAGTCGGCTGGAGGCCGATGTATTGAATCTCGACGCAATTTGAGTGTTCCATCGGCATTAGGAAGCCCTGAACGTTACAATTAACTATCATTTTTGCGTCGGATTCGAAAATCTAGACTCACCGGAGACGGACCATGTGGTGCCCGAGGCAGCGACATCCCCTTGAGACAAGTCGGCTGGAGGCCGATGTATTGAATCTCGACGCAATTTGAGTGTTCCATCAACATTAGGAGGCCCTGAACGTTACAATTAACAATCATTTTTGCGTCGGATTCGAAAATCTAGACTCACAGGAGAACGACCATAAGGTGCCCGAGGCAGCAATAGACACTTGGAGACAAGTTGGCTGGAGGACGATGTATTGAATCTCGACGCAATTTGAGAGTTCCATCAGCATTAGGAGGCCCTGAACGTTTCAATTAACTATCATTTTTGCTTCGGATTCGAAAATCTAGACTTACAAGAGAACGACCATAAGGTGCCCGAGGCAGCAATAGACCCTTGGAGACAAGTCGGCTGGAGGCCGATGTATAGAATCTCGACGCAATTTGAGAGTTCCATCGTCATTAGGAGGCCCTGAACGTTACAATTAACTATCATTTTTGCGTCGGATTCGAAAATCTAGACTTACAAGAGAACGACCATGAGGTGCCCCAGACTGCAATATCCTCTTGGATACAAGTCGACTGGAGGTCGATGTATTGAATCTCGACGCAATTTGAGTCTTCTATCGTCATTAGGAGGCGCTGAACGTTACAATTGACTATCATTTTTGCGTCGGATCGAAAATCTAGACTCACAGGAGAAGGACCATGTGGTGCCCGAGGCAGCAATAGACCCTTGGAGACAAGTCGGCTGCAGGCCGATGTATTGAATCTCGACGCAATTTGAGTGTTCCATCGTCCCTACAAGGCCCTGAACGTTACAATTAACTATCATTTTTGCGTCGGATTCGAAAATCTAGACTCACAGGAGAACGACCATAAGGTGCCCGAGGCAGCAACAGACCCTTGGAGACAAGTCGGCTGGAGGCCGATGTATTGAATGTCGACGCAATTTGAGTGTTCCATCGTCATTAGGAGGCCGTAAACGTTACAATTCACTATCATTTTCGCGTCGGATTCGAAAATCTAGACTCACAGGAGAAGGACCATGTGGTGCCCGAGGCAGCAACAGACCCTTGGAGACAAGTCGGCAGGAGGCCGATGTATTGGATCTCGACGCAATTTGAGTGTTCCATCGGCATTAGGAGGCCCTGAACGTTACAATTGACTATCATTTTTGCGTCGGATTCGAAAATCTAGACTCACAGGAGAACGACCATAAGGTGCCCGAGGCAGCAACAGCCCCTTGGAGACAAGTCGGCTGGAGGCCGATGTATTGAATGCCGACGCAATTTGAGTGTTCCATCGTCATTAGGAGGCCCTAAACGTTACAATTCACTATCATTTTCGCGTCGGATTCGAAAATCTAGACTCACAGGAGAAGGACCATGTGGTGCCCGAGGCAGCAACAGACCCTTGGAGACAAGTCGGCTGGAGGCCGATGTATTGAATCTCGACGCAATCTGAGAGTTCCATCGTCATTAGGAGGACCTAAACGTTACAATTAACTATCATTTTTGCGTCGGATTCGATAATCTAGACATACAAGAGAATGACCATAAGGTGCCCGAGGCAGCAACAGACCCTTGGAGACAAGTCGGCAGGAGGCCGATGTATTGGATCTCGACGCAATTTGAGTGTTCCATCGGCATTAGGAGGCCCTGAACGTTATAATTGACTATCATTTTTGCGTCGGATTCGAAAATCTAGACTCACAGGAGAACGACCAAAAGGTGCTCGTGGCAGCAACAGCCCCTTGGAGACAAGTCGGCTGGAGGCCGATGTATTGAATGTCGACGCAATTTGAGTGTTCTGTAGTCATTAGGAGGCCCTAAACGTTACAATTCACTATCATTTTCGCGTCGGATTCGAAAATCTAGACTCACAGGAGAAGGACCATGTGGTGCCCGAGGCAGCAACAGACCCTTGGAGACAAGTCGGCTGGAGGCCGATGTATTGAATCTCGACGCAATTTGAGTGTTCCATCGGCATTAGGAGGCCCTGAACGTTACAATTAACTATTATTTTTGCGTCGGATTCGAATATCTAGACTCACCGGAGACGGACCATGTGGTGCCCGAGGCAGCGATATCCCCTTGGAGACAAGTCGGCTGGAGGCCGATGTATTGAATGTCGACGCAATTTGAGTGTTCCATCGTCATTAGGAGGCCCTAAACGTTACAATTCACTATCATTTTCGCGTCGGATTCGAAAATCTAGACTCACAGGAGAAGGACCATGTGGTGCCCGAGGCAGCAATAGACCCTTGGAGACAAGACGGCTGCAGGCCGATGTATTGAATCTCGACGCAATTTGAGTGTTCCATCGTCACTACAAGGCCCTGAACGTTACAATTAACTATCATTTTTGCGTCGGATTCGATAATCTAGACTTAAGAGAGAACGACCATAAGGTGCCCGAGGCAGCAACAGACCCTTGGAGACAAGTCGGCTGGTGGCCGATGTATTGAATCTCGACGCAATTTGAGTGTTCCATCGGCATTAGGAGGCCCTGAACGTTACAATTAACTATCATTTTTGCGTCGGATTCGAAAATCAAGACTCACCGGAGACGGACCATGTGGTGCCCGAGGCAGCGATATCCCCTAGGAGACAAGTCGGCTGGAGGCCGATGTATTGAATCTCGACGCAATTTGAGTGTTCCATCGGCATTAGGAGGCCCTGAACGTTACAATTAACTATCATTTTTGCGTCGGATTCGAAAATCTAGACTCACAGGAGAAGGACCATGTGGTGCCCGAGGCAGCAATAGACCCTTGGAGACAAGTCGGCTGCAGGCCGATGTATTGAATCTCGACGCAATTTGAGTGTTCCATCGTCACTACAAGGCCCTGAACGTTACAATTAACTATCATTTTTGCGTCGGATTCGAAAATCTAGACTCACAGGAGAACGACCATAAGGTGCCCGAGGCAGCAACAGACCCTTGGAGACAAGTCGGCTGGAGGCCGATGTATTGAATGTCGACGCAATTTGAGTGTTCCATAGTCATTAGGAGGCCCTAAACGTTACAATTCACTATCATTTTCGCGTCGGATTCGAAAATCTAGACTCACAGGAGACGGACCATGTGGTGCCCGAGGCAGCAACAGACCCTTGGAGACAAGTCGGCTGGAGGCCGATGTATTGAATGTCGACTCAATTTGAGTGTTCCATCGTCATTAGGAGGCCCCTAAACGTTACAATTCACTATCATTTTCGCGTCGGATTCGAAAATCTAGACGCACAGGAGAACGACCATAAGGTGCCCGAGGCAGCAATAGACCCTTGGAGACAAGTCGGCTGGAGGCCGATGTATTGCATCTCGACGCAATCTGAGAGTTCCATCGTCATTAGGAGGACCTAAACGTTACAATTAACTATCATTTTTGCGTCGGATTCGATAATCTAGACATACAAGAGAATGACCATAAGGTGCCCGAGGCAGCAACAGACCCTTGGAGACAAGTCGGCTGGAGGCCGATGTATTGGATCTCGACGCAATTTGAGTGTTCCATCGGCATTAGGAGGCCCTGAACGTTATAATTGACTATCATTTTTGCGTCGGATTCGAAAATCTAGACTCACAGGAGAACGACCAAAAGGTGCTCGAGGCAGCAACAGCCCCTTGGAGACAAGTCGGCTGGAGGCCGATGTATTGAATGTCGACGCAATTTGAGTGTTCTGTAGTCATTAGGAGGCCCTAAACGTTACAATTCACTATCATTTTCGCGTCGGATTCGAAAATCTAGACTCACAGGAGAAGGACCATGTGGTGCCCGAGGCAGCAACAGACCCTTGGAGACAAGTCGGCTGGAGGCCGATGTATTGAATCTCGACGCAATTTGAGTGTTCCATCGGCATTAGGAGGCCCTGAACGTTACAATTAACTATTATTTTTGCGTCGGATTCGAAAATCTAGACTCACCGGAGACGGACCATGTGGTGCCCGAGGCAGCGATATCCCCTTGGAGACAAGTCGGGCTGGAGGCCGATGTATTGAATGTCGACGCAATTTGAGTGTTCCATCGTCATTAGGAGGCCCTAAACGTTACAATTCACTATCATTTTCGCGTCGGATTCGAAAATCTAGACTCACAGGAGAAGGAACATGTGGTGCCCGAGGCAGCAATAGACCCTTGGAGACAAGACGGCTGCAGGCCGATGTATTGAATCTCGACGCAATTTGAGTGTTCCATCGTCACTACAAGGCCCTGAACGTTACAATTAACTATCATTTTTGCGTCGGATTCGATAATCTAGACTTAAGAGAGAACGACCATAAGGTGCCCGAGGCAGCAACAGACCCTTGGAGACAAGTCGGCTGGTGGCCGATGTATTGAATCTCGACGCAATTTGAGTGTTCCATCGGCATTAGGAGGCCCTGAACGTTACAATTAACTATCATTTTTGCGTCGGATTCGAAAATCAAGACTCACCGGAGACGGACCATGTGGTGCCCGAGGCAGCGATATCCCCTAGGAGACAAGTCGGCTGGAGGCCGATGTATTGAATCTCGACGCAATTTGAGTGTTCCATCGGCATTAGGAGGCCCTGAACGTTACAATTAACTATCATTTTTGCGTCGGATTCGAAAATCTAGACTCACAGGAGAAGGACCATGTGGTGCCCGAGGCAGCAATAGACCCTTGGAGACAAGTCGGCTGCAGGCCGATGTATTGAATCTCGACGCAATTTGAGTGTTCCATCGTCACTACAAGGCCCTGAACGTTACAATTAACTATCATTTTTGCGTCGGATTCGAAAATCTAGACTCACAGGAGAACGACCATAAGGTGCCCGAGGCAGCAACAGACCCTTGGAGACAAGTCGGCTGGAGGCCGATGTATTGAATGTCGACGCAATTTGAGTGTTCCATAGTCATTAGGAGGCCCTAAACGTTACAATTCACTATCATTTTCGCGTCGGATTCGAAAATCTAGACTCACAGGAGAAGGACCATGTGGTGCCCGAGGCAGCAACAGACCCTTGGAGACAAGTCGGCTGGAGGTCGATGTATTGAATGTCGACTCAATTTGAGTGTTCCATCGTCATTAGGAGGCCCTAAACGTTACAATTCACTATCATTTTCGCGTCGGATTCGAAAATCTAGACGCACAGGAGAACGACCATAAAGTGCCCGAGGCAGCAATAGACCCTTGGAGACAAGTCGGCTGGAGGCCGATGTATTGAATCTCGACGCAATCTGAGAGTTCCATCGTCATTAGGAGGACCTAAACGTTACAATTAACTATCATTTTTGCGTCGGATTCGATAATCTAGACATACAAGAGAATGACCATAAGGTGCCCGAGGCAGCAACAGACCCTTGGAGACAAGTCGGCAGGAGGCCGATGTATTGGATCTCGACGCAATTTGAGTGTTCCATCGGCATTAGGAGGCCCTGAACGTTATAATTGACTATCATTTTTGCGTCGGATTCGAAAATCTAGACTCACAGGAGAACGACCAAAAGGTGCTCGAGGCAGCAACAGCCCCTTGGAGACAAGTCGGCTGGAGGCCGATGTATTGAATGTCGACGCAATTTGAGTGTTCTGTAGTCATTAGGAGGCCCTAAACGTTACAATTCACTATCATTTTCGCGTCGGATTCGAAAATCTAGACTCACAGGAGAAGGACCATGTGGTGCCCGAGGCAGCAACAGACCCTTGGAGACAAGTCGGCTGGAGGCCGATGTATTGAATCTCGACGCAATTTGAGTGTTCCATCGGCATTAGGAGGCCCTGAACGTTACAATTAACTATCATTTTTGCGTCGGATTCGAAAATCTAGACTCACCGGAGACGGACCATGTGGTGCCCGAGGCAGCGATATCCCCTTGGAGACAAGTCGGCTGGAGGCCGATGTATTGAATGTCGACGCAATTTGAGTGTTCCATCGTCATTAGGAGGCCCTAAACGTTACAATTCACTATCATTTTCGCGTCGGATTCGAAAATCTAGACTCACAGGAGAAGGACCATGTGGTGCCCGAGGCAGCAATAGACCCTTGGAGACAAGACGGCTGCAGGCCGATGTATTGAATCTCGACGCAATTTGAGTGTTCCATCGTCACTACAAGGCCCTGAACGTTACAATTAACTATCATTTTTGCGTCGGATTCGATAATCTAGACTTAAGAGAGAACGACCATAAGGTGCCCGAGGCAGCAACAGACCCTTGGAGACAAGTCGGCTGGTGGCCGATGTATTGAATCTCGACGCAATTTGAGTGTTCCATCGGCATTAGGAGGCCCTGAACGTTACAATTAACTATCATTTTTGCGTCGGATTCGAAAATCAAGACTCACCGGAGACGGACCATGCATTGCCCGAGGCAGCGATATCCCCTTGGAGACAAGTCGGCTGGAGGCCGATGTATTGAATCTCGACGCAATTTGAGTGTTCCATCGGCATTAGGAGGCCCTGAACGTTACAATTAACTATCATTTTTGCGTCGGATTCGAAAATCTAGACTCACAGGAGAAGGACCATGTGGTGCCCGAGGCAGCAATAGACCCTTGGAGACAAGTCGGCTGCAGGCCGATGTATTGAATCTCGACGCAATTTGAGTGTTCCATCGTCACTACAAGGCCCTGAACGTTACAATTAACTATCATTTTTGCGTCGGATTCGAAAATCTAGAATCACAGGAGAACGACCATAAGGTGCCCGAGGCAGCAACAGACCCTTGGAGACAAGTCGGCTGGAGGCCGATGTATTGAATGTCGACGCAATTTGAGTGTTCCATAGTCATTAGGAGGCCCTAAACGTTACAATTCACTATCATTTTCGCGTCGGATTCGAAAATCTAGACTCACAGGAGAAGGACCATGTGGTGCCCGAGGCAGCAATAGACCCTTGGAGACAAGTCGGCAGGAGGCCGATATATTGGATCTCGACGCAATTTGAGTGTTCCATCGGCATTAGGAGGCCCTGAACGTTACAATTGACTATCATTTTTGCGTCGGATTCGAAAATCTAGACTCACAGGAGAAGGACCATGTGGTGCCCGAGGCAGCAATAGACCCTTGGAGACAAGTCGGCTGCAGGCCGATATATTGAATCTTGACGCAATTTGAGTGTTCCATCGTCATTATAGGGCCCTGAACGTTACAATTAACTATCGTTTTTG